>NC_140178.1:77889358-77970849 GCF_963971535.1 Notolepis coatsorum | reverse complement strand
CGTCTCTCAAGCAAACATCAAATAATAACACTGTGGTGCCAGGAGTGTTCAGTGTAATGTAATGAAATGTAATGTAATGCAGTTTTCAACATTGTTCACACTACATTGTGCCTTACCTTGAGCAATGAGGGGAGGTCTGCTGTGAGGCGGCCCAGATGGGTGAGGCACGGCTGGCTCCATGGGGCCACTGTTGGGGCCAGGGTTCTGGGGACCATGACTGTGGCCCTGGAGGGGTGGAGGGGGACCATGGTAGGGATGAGAGTGGGCGTGGGGATGGTTGTTGCTGCTAGGGCCTGGGGGGTTATTGCCTCCGCTGGGGGTAGATTTACTCTGGGATGTCCCCGGGTTGTTCTTGTCCCACAGGTTGACTGACTTCCTGTAGGTACCGGGGTCTCCCCAGGCTGAGGTACCATCATCTATCTCCATCTTGCGTCGGATGGAGGGAGGGGAGGGCTCCTCCCAGCCGGTGGGTTCTGCTGAGGGCTCCTGCTTGTTGCCACTCCAGCCTGCACTCTGCTTCACTGAGCCGGATCCCCCCCACGAGCCCATGCTTCCTCCTCCTCCGCCGTTTCCTCCTCCGCCGTTGCCGCTTCCTCCTCCACCGTTGCCGTTTCCTCCTCCGCCGTTGCCGCTTCCTCCTCCGCCGTTTCCTCCTCCGCCGTTGCCGCTTCCTCCTCCGCTGTTGCCGTTTCCTCCTCCTCCGTTGCCGTTTCCTCCTCCTCCGCCGTTGCCGTTTCCTCCTCCGCCGTTGCCGTTTCCTCCTCCGCCGTTGCCGTTTCCTCCTCCTCCGTTGCCGTTTCCTCCTCCTCCGTTGTTGTTTCCTCCTCCTCCGTTGCCGTTTCCTCCTCCGCCGTTGGGCGCCTCCTGGGGCTTGCCCCCCCAACCTTGGGCAGGGCCACTAGGGCGCTGGCTGACCGACTCTCCCCAGCCCCCACCTCCACCAGCTCCAGACACTCCAGGTCCCGTGGCAGGCTTTCCCCAGCTGTCCTTCCAGCCGCCGGCCTCTCCCTCCCAACCAGGATTAGTGGGGCTGGTTTTCTTGCCGTCTCCTGGTTCTCCCCAGTCTCCCCCATTACCATTACCATTCCCCCCTCCTCCCCCTCCACCCCCTCCTCCTCCGTTGTTGCCCCAACCATGAGAGGCTTTGGGCTGCTCTCCCCAACCCTGGGACTTGGGCTTGCTGTGAGGATCATCCCAGCTGGGGGACTTCTCCTCTCCCCAAGATTGACCACCACTCTTAGGCATGTTGGTGGTAGGGCCCCCTGGTGCTGGGTTCCCCCAGCCCCCAGGCCCGATAGGGGGCTTCTTGATGCTAGATGGATCTCCCCAGCCAGAGCTGGACTGGTTGGTTGGGGCCATGCTTCCACCCCAGCCTGTGGATCCGTGGGGTCCAGGCCCATGAGGACCAGATCCGTGAGGACCAGATCCATGAGGACCAGACCCATGAGGACCAGACCCGTGAGGACTAGACCCATGAGGACCAGACCCGTGAGGACCAGACGCGTGAGGACCAGACCCGTGAGGACCAGACCCGTGAGGACCAGACCCATGAGGACCAGACCCATGAGGACCAGACCCATGAGGACCAGACCCATGAGGACCAGGCCCGTGAGGACCAGACCCATGAGGACCAGACCCATGAGGACCAGGCCCGTGAGGACCAGACCCATGAGGACCAGGCCCGTGGGGTCCAGACCCATGAGGACTAGACCCATGAGGACCAGACCCATGAGGACTAGACCCATGAGGACCAGGCCCGTGGGGTCCAGACCCATGAGGACCAGACCCATGAGGACCAGGCCCGTGGGGTCCAGACCCATGAGGACCAGGCCCGTGAGGACTAGACCCATGAGGACCAGGCCCGTGGGGTCCAGACCCATGAGGACCAGACCCATGAGGACCAGAACCATGAGGACCAGACCCGTGGGGCCCAGATCCGTGGGGTCCAGGCCCATGAGGACCAGATCCGTGAGGACCAGGCCCATGAGGACCAGACCCGTGTGGCCCAGATCCGTGAGGACCAGATCCGTGAGGACCAGGCCCATGAGGACCAGACCCGTGGGGCCCAGATCCGTGAGGACCAGATCCGTGAGGACCAGGCCCATGAGGACCAGACCCGTGGGGCCCAGATCCGTGAGGACCAGACCCGTGGGGGCCAGATCCGTGGGGGCCAGGCCCATGAGGACCAGATCCGTGGGGGCCAGGCCCATGAGGACCAGACCCGTGGGGCCCAGATCCATGAGGACCAGGGCCATTATTCTTGCTCCCAGAGTCTGCCCTCTGAGGGGGGCCCATGTTGGTGTTGGAAGGGCCCTGGGGGTCATTGGGCGTGGTGGGGCCAGAGCCCCAGGAGTCTGTGCCGCCTGCATCATTCTTCCGGTTGGCCTCTTCCATGTCCCAGGAGGTATGCTGGCGGACAGGGGTCTGGCCCCAGCCTGTGTTACACAGCACCCTGGGGTCCAGGTCCGGAGCAGGCTGCGGAGGGGCCGGGTCATCCCTGGAGGACTGTTCCCTGTGGCGGGAGCGTCCATCCATGCTGTCACCGCTGCCCTCGCTAGCGCCGGCTGTGCTGATCGCTCTGCTCCATGAGCTAGCCTGCTGATCCTGGGGAGGAGAGGAAGGGGCATCCCAGCCTCCTTGAACCTCTGCAGAGTGCTGCTTCCCCCAGTCTCCACTGGACTGGTCCCCCCAGCCCGTGGAGTTACTTGCCCCACCTCCTCCGTGACCCCAGCCTGAACCGGAGTCCCAGCCGGATGCCTCCTTGGACGAGGCAGCCTTTGATTCTCCGCCGCTGCCCCACACAGAGCTGCCGTCTTCTCCGTTGACCTGCTGGGCCCTGGATGGGGGCTGGCCCATGGAGCCCCAGCTAGGCAGGCTCCGGATTGGGCTGGGGGGCTCCTGCTTGTTAGTGTGATTTGGTCCATCAGTGTTAAGGTTCTGAGGTTCGGAGCTGAAAGACACATTCGTGGACGGGGAGGGGTGTGGCTCAGAGGGGTCAGAGGGCATCATGCCACCCCAGGCGCTTCCAGAGGGGTTGCCATTGGCACCCATGGCTCCAGCGCTGGCGTTGTCCTGGGCTGGGGGTGGGCCGGGCTGGTTGCAGAGGTTGGGTGGGGGTTGAGGGGTGGAGTTGGCATTGGCTCCCAAGCTGCCTCCCCCTGTGCCAGCCCCATCATGCCCTAACACAGGCCAGGCAGATGGGTTGGCGTTCGGGTTCAGGTTCAAGTTAAAGTTGGTGTTGGAAGAGGAGGAGCCCCAACCCCTGCTGCCTCCTCCTCCCATCAGGCCGTCATTCTTCCCATCACCCCCCACTGAGGACTGAGGGGGGCCGTGGGTGGGTCCGGGCCCAGATCCCCAGCCGCGATTGGCTGCTGCGGCCTGGCTGGAGAGCATGCCGGCCCCAGTGTGATTGGTAGGGCCGGGCCCAGAGCTGGCCTTGCTGCTAGGGTGGTTGGCAGGGAAGTGGCCTGTCTGGCCATTTGCCCCTGTGGCCATACTCATACTACTAATGCTGCTGCTGGCTGGAGCACCAGGGTCAGTGTCCGAGGAGCATCCTCCTGGAGGGGCCTGGCTCTGGCTGTGGGTAATGGAGGGCCACGCCTCTGTGTCCTTCTGGTCAATGATCAGTTGATCCCAACTGCTGGGATTGGTTGAAGCTGTGGCACTAGTGGCACTCCGATTGGCTGGCAGGTGTCCCCAGAGGGGATTATCATACTGGGCTCCCTGGCCACTCTGCAGGTGCAGTTCTAGACCGGAGGAGAGAAAGAGAGAGAGAGAGAGAGAGAAAGAGAAGAGGTGTAAGTTAAGTATGTTCACTCCCACCCACACATTGGTATGGATGAGCTACCATGGCAACACCTAAGAGGTCTAATTATAGGTGGGAGGCATACCATACTAATGTACATCAATACCACCCACACTGACTAACACTGTAAACTACTTTACAGCATGACTAATATGACAAGGCAAATAAAGCATTTATCAAAAGAACAACAGATACAATCCTGACACATTGAATTGCACCGTGACCAGACAACAAAGGAGAATTTGTTTGCACGCCATCAACCAATTAGTTGATGACAAATAGATACCTCGTTAATTTTTTTATTTTAAATCGTGCTAATGTTTTATCAACCAAAGACAAACTCAATAAGGCTTCTTTCCCACATAACTTGAATCGATAGAAAGGTCCCTGGCCTATCTCAAACCTGCCCTCTTTTCTTGATCCTCCAATCATGATTGTCGATTCAGTTATGATTGGACAGTGACAGTTGTCATTGGAGGATCAAGAAAAGAGGGAAGGGTTTGGGAAGGGTCAATTTCCTTCTGTCCAAATTGCCTTAGTATTTTGATAATGTCATCTTGGAATGACATAAGCATCATTCCATGTGTGGACAGGCGGCGCACAAGGCCTGCCACAGTAATGTTTATCCATGCGCTTCCTTTGCCATAGTAACACATCTAGAGTCATGCACTACTAAACCAACACTGATTACCCTAATAACATGATCAAATATTTCACGTCACCCATCCTTAGGTGCACCACCAGCCCAATGGCCTTTCAAGAACGGAGACCGGAGTGACTGTTTCCCAACCGGTTAAGTGTCATCCACACAGGGCACCCTGAACGACAGCCTCTCATGCAGGAGGCAACCCCAGAGAAGCACCCAGCAGCAGAAGCAATGCAGCCAAGTCACCCTTGACCTCAATCTCCTGACCGCTACGGCTCTTTACCTCTGGCTGACATGCAGCACTAGCCCAGTGGGCAGCCTGTCTCTGTACAAAGGCTCCTAAAACCCACAAGGTAAACATTGTGAGTTCATTACAACGGTTATAATTATATTAAGGCTGTCAATCGATTAAAATATTTAATCTGATTAATTGCATGACTGTCCATAGTTAACACTTTAAGTGCCGAAAACGTGTTTAGGCGTCCTTCCCCGCCATGCTCAAGTTGCCGAGGACGCCGTAACTCGTCTTTAATATCAATATTTCAAAAATCTGTGATCGGAATCATATTTTCCATCCGCAGCCTTCACACACAGTTCTGAGCTCCTCTCAAATCTCTAGCGGTTCAAGAGCGCCATCTGGTGGCCGATCGGCGCAATCGCCAAAGAGGAAGTTACTAGGACGATGTGCTATTCACCCATATTACTTCCGGGCACTCTCTATAGGTCCCGGGACTCGATCTCGACACAATACATAGCGATCCGTTGCCAATAACTCGATAAACAACATGATTTGGACGTATATACTATTATACAACCTGGAAATAGATCGCGTATTTCTACATCCCATAATAGGAATATTTCAGTTCCACGCTCATCGTCCAACGGCGCGAGGAAGATACGGTAAGATTCAGCGTTATTTTTTAACGTGTTCGATATAAACTGCTCTGATGATCATATCACCCACACTAGATGAATGATATAACGCTGCCCACGGAATTATAAACGATCCCCCGCCCATCCGGTCATCATCACATGATACGTAGAAACTTCTAGAAGTACGTCCAATTGAAATTGAAATCCTACTAAACTGTATTTCATCATCAATATAATGATGTGATGTGATAATGATGACAAGATAACGTGTAATTCGTCCAATCTGGTGTATTTGCTAAAATGTCCTTGTAATTTTTCCTATGTGGGCAAAACAACGAGAGCCTTTAAATCAAGAATAAGTGAACACAAATGTGCTGTGAGGAATTTAGATGTCAAGTCATCGGTAGCTCGGCATTTCTCTAAGTGTAAGCATACCGTCAACGACCTCAAATATATGGGACTAGAGCTAGTACTCAGGCCAGCGCGAGGTGGAGACAGACACAAGCTGCTGCTGCAACGTGAATGTTATTATATCCACCTGTTTAATTGTATCGAACCTAAAGGTATGAATGAAGAGAACGTCTTAACCTGTTTCCTTTAACCTCCTTACTCCCACATTGTTATTTCTGGTCTGATTAAAGATGTTGTTTGTTGCCAAACTAGATGCCCTATGGATAATTTGAAATTAATTAATTCAATTCAAGTAAAGTGGCTCAATTAGCCCTATAAATGAAAGGGCATGCTATATGTTATCAAGTTTTCTGGTAATTTTGTTTCGTTTTGTATTGTATTTTTTATAAATATTTATTGATGATAGATATAGATATATCTATACATATGTATAAATTATGATTGTACTCTATTTTGATAGGTCATTCATTTAGTCATATTGCATAGGCACACCTGCGTTGTGATGTCATTTCCTGCCGTGTCATTTACCTGCCAGGTGTATTTAATCATCACCTTGAATTCATTTCCAGTGCTAGCCATACCACTGATGAAGGACATTGTCCGAAACATGTCTGCTTTGATTCAGGCTGCCAATTAAAAAAACATTGAACCTGTGAGTGCTGGTCTGGCTACCCTGCTTTGTTATACTGAACTTTATGGGATTACAGCACCCAGTGTGAGTACTTGTGAGCGCGGTCTAACTTGACTATATCATCAATATAATGCATTTGGGGCTATAAATCACGTTCTGGAGAAAGCTGCAGAAAGAGATGAAAACATACTTATACTTTAGACCATATTTTACTATGAATATGTGAATGAAAAAGTTTAACGTTGCTACACAATGAACAATACATATAGAACCTTGAATGGGCCCTAATAATGGCAATTTAGCAATAGAATTTAAAAAGTTATAGCCCTGCAAAGAAGGGGAACTTTTCCATAGACAAATAGAGCTGGCAAGGGATGGTATATCATGAATTTAGCCTTAGGCAATCAAAGTGTTAACTTGCGATTAATCGCAAATTAATTGCATATTTTGTATCTGTTCTAAAGCTACCTTAAACGGATATTTTTCAAGTTTTAATACTCTTATCAACATGAGTCAACAAATGCTTGCTTCTGGGCGGCTAGGTGGTGTAGTGGGCAAGGCGCTCGCCACCAACGCTGGAGATGCTGGGTTCGAGCCCAGCTCTCTGTGTTGCTACCAGGCTGGTCGTTCACACTAACACAATTGGCAGTGTTAGGGGTGGGAAAGCTGGTGGGTGGGTCCTGGTCGTTAAAGAATTGTGCGTTAACGCGTTAATACTAACTAATAATTATTTTAAAACAATGAATAAAGTGTGCATGAAATAATAAGGGAAAGAAAACGTTAGGAACTTGTTACATTCACCCACACAAGGGCTGAGGATCTCTCTCTCTCTCTCTCAATACTAAAAATGACCAGACATAAGAAACTGCCACTGAGCTCGTGCAGTACCTTCTTGAGATCACATGTACAAAAAATCTAAGGAAATGAATAAAGGGAAGAGGATTAAACAGAAGGTTTTGTAGGTGGGTCAATGACGTGACGCCTATTTTTTCTGTCCCACTGAATTTCTTACCTTAAAAAAAACATTAAAATTCATAAAAAGATTACATGTATCTCTAATGCCTTCCCCATATACAGACCCACTCTAACTCCTCCAAACATTCGAGTTATTGGTCATTTTTCTGCTATCTGAAGTGTCAAATGTCCATGTGGGGCGACCGTCCAGCATTGACTTCTATTTGGACAACCGGATTAAAATCACTTTAAATCTATTTAAATATTTCCCTTGCCCTATTTGGCATAATTTCAAACATGTTTTGCATTCATTGACAAAATTATGAAGCACTTTACCTGCCTTGTCGAGACTTGGCAGATACCAAATGAGTTCCTAACACTCAACCAGGCCACCCCACCAGGCTACACATATCTACAACAACCCCGTGTTGGTAAGCGGGGTGGTGGACTTGCTGTTCTCCATCGTACCTGTTTCAAGGTTAAGGCTGTCCCCACCCCTCCTGCTACATCATTTGAATGCCTTGCCTTCAAACTGCTTGGCCCCCAGCCTGTGCTTGTCATCCTGATCTACCGTCCCCCCCCTCCCTCCCCTGTGTTTATTTCGGAATTATCTGACCTACTCACCTCTGTCAGCTCATCCATCTCCTCAATTCTCCTCCTTGGCGACTTCAACATTCACGTTGACAACATCACCGCCTCCGACGACCTCCTGTCCCTCCTTGACTGCCACAATCTCACCCAGCATGTAGATTTCCCCACCCACACCAGAGGCCATATACTGGACCTGGTGTGTTCCACCGAGACCATCACTCCCTCCAATCTCAGTGGCGTGGACCTCCACGTTGCTGACCATCTTGCCGTCAAGTTCTCAGTTTCTCTCCCCTCCTCCCCTGGCCGCCCACAGCGCCCCATGACGTACAGGAACACAAAAAACATCACCCCCACTGACCTCACCAACGCCCTGAGCTCCCACCTCGCTCATGATCCTCAGCTGCTCTCAACCATTGAGTTGGTGAACACCTACAACACAGCCCTAGCTGCCATCCTGGACTCCCTCGCACCCCTCAAAACCCGCACCGTCACATTTACACACTCAGCCCCCTGGTACACCCCTGAGCTCCGCTCCATGAAAGCCAAGGGCCGCCAGTTGGAGAGGCGCTGCAGGAAAACAGGCCTCGCTGTCCATGCCCAGGCCTACTCTGACCACATCATTTCCTACAGACTCGCCCTCACCAAGTCCTCCTTCTACTCCGATATCATCTCCAAAGGACAAGGGAATTCCAAAGCCCTCTTCTCCACCATCACCAAACTCCTCAAGCCCCCCGACAACCCCCTCCAGACCACCTCCTCTGATCTCTGCAACAGATTCACGGAATTCTTCCAAAACAAAATCGACGCCATCTACCAGCAGCTCCAGTCTACTCCTGTGTCCCCCACACCTCCGGTTGCTAAACATGACCCTCTGCCCCATCCCACCCACTCCTTTTCATCCTTCTCCCTGGTGGACACCGACTCCATTACGAAGCTGGTGTCTGGCTCTAAATCTTCCACCTGCTCTCTGGACCCTATGCCCACCACCCTGGTGAAGGCTGGCCTGCCTGCCCTCTGCCCTCTCATGGTAGACATCATTAATTCATCCCTGTCCACTGGCTCCGTCCCTGCTGACTTAAAGGTGGCAGCAGTCACCCCAATCCTAAAAAAACCCGGTCTGGACCCCGATAACCTCAACAACTTCCGCCCCATCTCAAACCTCCCCTTCCTCAGCAAGGTCCTCGAGCGCGCAGTAGCCGCCCAGCTACAGAGTCATATGGCCTACCATGACCTGTTTGAACCACTCCAGTCTGGGTTCAGGGCTAAACACAGCACCGAGACCGCCCTGATCAAGGTGACAAATGACCTCCTCATGGCTGCTGATGCTGGCAACATCAACATCCTCATCCTCCTGGACCTCTCAGCTGCCTTCGACACCATCTCACACTCAATCCTCCTAGACCGCCTGGAAAGTGTCCTTGGCATCACTGGTACCCCCTTGTCCTGGTTCACATCCTACCTCACCAACAGGTGGCAGTATGTTTCCCTCGGGGGCTCCAGGTCAGCTCCAGCACTTGTTAAACAGGGTGTTCCTCAGGGTTCGGTGCTAGGTCCGCTCCTTTTTATGATTTACCTCCTCCCACTCTGTGACATCATAAGGAAACACGGCCTCCACTTCCACTTCTATGCAGACGACACACAGCTCTACCTCCACACCAAACCCTCGGCCCCCCTTCCTCCCCCCTCCCTCACTGCCTGCCTCCAGGACATAAAAATATGGATGACCACCAATTTCCTCCAACTCAATAGTAAGAAAACCGAACTCATAGTCGTAGCCTCCCCAGCCCTCCTCCAAAAGATCGACCACCTTGTTCTCTCCGTGGATGGCTACTCCATCTGCCCCTCCACAGAGGTAAGGAACCTGGGCGTCATACTGGACTCCACCCTCTCATTTCACCCTCACGTCAAGTCTGTCACCAGATCCGCCTTCTTCCACCTCAGAACCATCTCCCGCCTCCGCCCCTCACTCTCCGACACCTCAGCGGAAACACTCATTCACGCCTTCATCACTTCCCGCCTCGACTACTGTAACGGAGTCCTTCTTGGTGCCTCCAAGAAGGTTCTGGATCGTTTACAGTACGTCCAAAACTCTGCTGCGAGGGTCCTCACGCGCACCAAACCCTGGCAGCACATCACCCCCACCCTGCAAAAACTCCACTGGCTCCCCATCAACTATCGAATCCCCTACAAGATCCTCCTCCTCACCTACAAATCCCTGCACGGGTTGGCCCCTTCCTACCTGACCAACCTACTCCACCCCTACACTCCAGCACGAGGCCTCCGATCCTCCAACTCCGACCTCCTCACCATCCCCCGCACCAGGCGTTCCACACTGGGAGACCGAGCTTTCGCTGCAGCAGCCCCCAGACTGTGGAACTCCCTCTACCCCCTCATCCGAGGCTCTGACACCATCAACCTCTTCAAAACCAAGCTAAAAACCCACCTGTTCACACTTGCCTTCACGCAACACGGCCCCGCTCCCAAGTAGCCCACCCCTGACTCTTTTTAAGCCACAGATTCCGTTGTTTTGTTTTGTTTTGTTGTTTGTTTGTTTGTTAATTTTAACCACTTCATCCAATTGGACAGAACTTGCCTCCTTTTTTTATTATTTATTTTTATCTCTTATCTTATTTGTTTTTTCTTGTTGTTACTATACACAGATCTTTTGTGTATTTTATTATATATATTTTTTCAATTTTATTACTTACTTTTATTTTTTTTCGATCCTTTCCTTGTACAGTGTCCTTGAGTCTGAGAAAGGCGCTTCTCTCTTAAAATTCAATCTATTATTATTATTATTATTAGCACATATACTTCCATCATAATATACAAACGAATGTGTATGAAATATCATCTGGGGCGACCATCAAGAAAACACAATTGTGGGACTTTTATTTTTAAACCACCTCAAGGACAGGATGTTGCATCAGCCAGTCACATGTGAGGGACCCAGAGAAACAACTAGCAGGTTAGTAAGTCTCTTTCATATTGGCAAATAAATCTCTTTTTTAACTGCTGTAATGTAATTGCCACTTTTGGATGTCTTGTGGGACGACCGCCCCAAAACTGTGAATAATACGTTTTATCTGAAAATCTATATTTTGATGATGAATTTGATAGTGACATGTGGTAAGAGCTAGCTAGTTTGGTTTCTGTAGCTAATGGTTAGCCTGTAATATTTGACTGACCTTAAAAACATCATCTGGGCGACCGAGTATCATGTGGGGCGACCACTGCTGAGTGTTTTAGATGATAGATATATGTCCTGTATTTGTAGTTTCTGTATATTTATATTTTATTCATGTTTTATATACATAAAGTTCTTTGTTTTAGCATAACTCTTTGTATACTTTAACATATATTTTTCAACATTTCTGTCATTTTTCATTCCTATTTAGGAATTAACGTTTTTTTACGAGTATTACGAGTATTGTACCATCTTATGAGAACATTTTTAAAACGGTATAGCATGACATTCCATTTAGGTAATTGTACATGTATTAGTCATGTTTAACTAGTTTAACCTATTTTCTAGATGGCACAAACAAGCAAACAGACACTCACTACAGACAGCGGGTCAATGTAGACTATCTTGCCAGGAAAAGAGAGAGGTAAAAAAAACTATAGGTAACATGCAGTATATCTTTCTCTGGTGTATTTCAAACCGTCATGTTAGTAGGATTAGGAATGACCTTTTCTGTAATATCTTGAACTTAAGTTTGTATGTAATTTAGCCCACCAGAATTAGTATCACATTATACACTATTGTTTCAGCGAGAAGAAAACAACAGGGCAAGATTCCATGTGAAGTCAGATGAGCTATCGGAGAGGGAGAAGGCTGCATCCAGAGGTTACAGGGAGAAGGAAAAAGATGGAAAAGGCGATGCTGGACCTGACACCACCATCCATGGAGAACACTCCACCAGTTCTGGCTGGTGTAGAAGTAGAGAAGAGCAGCAGGGCAAGCTGTGGTGGATCCCCTACCTCTAAATGAGGATTTGAATCACTAACATTTACTTTGATTCTACAGTGTTTAACATCCCTTGAAACCATAGGTTATATATCCAGCTCATGATCAACAGTGACATATTTCAACAATAAATGTTCAGTGGATTGCACTGTGCAACATCTCCATTATAATCTGATCAAAGTTTGTTTCGTGTTTGATATATCTTTGGGGAATGTTGACTGTAGGAGCCAAAGCTATATTGTATTGTATGAATGTTTATATGTTTATTTTTATAACCTTACATTGAAACGGCATTAGGAATATTGATTGGATTTAGATAAAGTCATTGAACCGGCTTATTTGTCATAATAGAACATTCTAGAACATTTGTGATGTCACAGTATGATGTCATGACCGAACGTTCTAGAACATTTGTGATGTCACAGTATGTCATGATCGAACGTTCTGGAACATTTGTGATGTCACAGTATGATGTCATGACCGAACGTTCTAGAACATTTCTGATGTCACAGTATGATGTCATGATCGAACGTTCTGGAACATTCATGATGTCACCGTATGATGTCATAACCGAACGTTAATAATTTAACTAAATGTAAAAAATATCTGTTTTGTTTTTTGGTGTGCTTCTTATTCTAGGTGTTCAGGTTGCCTGATTTGTTAAAACATGCACATGTACCTCAATTTGAAATGCCTGCAGTTTACCATGAGATAATATAAAAGGAACTAGGGATTGCACCAATCCGATACTCAGTCTCGGTATTGGTCCGATACTGGCCAAATTCACAGGATTGGATATCGGCCGATCCGATACAGGCCGTAAAGCATGCCATCACGTGAACAGTAGTAGCGTGACAACAACGTTAGCATTAGCTAAACGTAAGTCAACTTGTTAGCAGCGTGCCGCGATCATGTCAGCTGTGTGGAGTTATTTTAAGCTCAAAGAAGAAAAAGGCAAAACAGCCTGTGGTGTTATGCTAATGTGTGTGCATTAATACGACACAGAGTACAGGCCACCGTACTGGGGTCACAGACAGGTACGCAGGGCAGAGTAGACTAAGAGCGGATAATAACGGACCTGTATGGTGGAGCTAACAGAATGAAGACACGCACAAACAAATACAGAGGGTATACTTGTGGAATAACACGACACAGTCAAGTGTAATATCTGCGACGCAAGTATTTCTAGAGGTGGCAGCAACACTGGAAACTTCAACACCACACAACACTTGCAGATTAATCATGGAAAGGGAGTATGCAGAGTTCAGTGCAACGAATGCCAAGAGGAAAAGTTTTGTCGCAGCAGCTAACATAGCTGGAAACCATTCAGAAGCGAGAGAAACTCTCTGCAGACAGTAACAAAGCAAAGCTGAAGAAAACCGAGAAAATAACCACATTTATTGTGCTGGACGACCAGCCCCTTTCTGTTGTTGAAAATGTAGGTTTCCGACGCTTAGCCTCACTTCATGTTGCCAAACCGTCATTATCGCTGACACTGCTATCTCAAATAGGTACAATGTTGTGTTTCTTTTTCAAATGTAGCCAAGAGCAAAGACCCTAACCCTATCAAAACAGCAGTCAAAGTGTATATTTTCAGCACTATGTTTGTTTACCAATGATTGGAAACTCTCCACGCATTGTACCGGTAAACAGACGTTTTAGACGTGAGGACAGGAAGCCGTCATGAAATCGCTGTAGTCTTATTAACGTATTAACTAAATAATTTGAACAAAATAAAAAGCAGCAGCACTATTGCATAACTGAGTCATGTGTGGTATGTATTTCTTCCTTTAGGGGAGTTTTTGATGTTTTATAGATGGCTAGGTTAAACACAGGTTTTTGTTTTTTAAGAGAGTATCGGATGGGTATCGGTATTGGCAGATACTCAAGGCTGTGATATCAGTATCGGACATGTATAAGTGGTATCGTGCCATCCCTAAAAAGGAACTGATACAACTGTGTTGTAGTTGTTTAGCGTTGATTTCATCCATGCAACTATGTTGGTGGTTATTGTTTATTGACTATAGAACTGTGTTGGTGTTTAATTTTTATTCCATACATACAACTCTGTTTACCTTTTATTATTGACTTAAATTGTTAATCCCTGTCCAATGTGACTACCATCACAAAAGTGATGCTACTTAACCCACCTTCTCGCTCTCATACATTGACAAAACCAATGATGATATGAGGACATGAAAATGGACATTTGTGAAATGTTCAAGTTCCTGAAGCATGTAATGTGTATTGCACTTTAACTTTTTGAATGTTTAAAGGGGAACTCCAACATTTTGGGAAATTAGCTTATTTAACATCTTCCCTGGAGTTAGACAAGAAGATACATACCTTTTTTGTCTCTGTGCGTGCATTTTAGCTTTGGGAATAGACGCTCCGTTAGCATAGCTTAGCTTCATCACTGGAAGTGAGGCAGGACAGTAGCCTTACAGTGCCTTACAGTGTATTGCAAGGTCTGACATTGACCAAATTTGATATGCATGACCTTGGTGGGCTCTAGGTCAACTCCTGAAAAGGGGGTCAATGTCAGACCTTGCAATCAAAAGTTAGGGGGCGCACTGAAATTATGGCAAGGGTTATTAGCCCCCTAACTTTTGATTGCAAAGTCTGACATTGACCCCCTTTTCAGGAGTTGACCTAGATATACATGTATACACTACATTCCAAATGTTTGAAAAATGGCCAAATATATCCTTATTTTTTGTATTTTAAAATTGGCCTATTGAAAAGTCTTATCCGTCAATGACCCAGATACAGTACTGAATTCTGCAATTTTAAATATTATTATAGAATATAGAATATGAGGCCAATAAATTACCTTATTATAGCCAACTTGCACACTATGGATTGGGCCAAATCTACTCTTTCCAATGGCAAAGTTCAATTTGGATTTAGTATCACCAGGCGTGCATGAAGAACAGATAATGAAATCTACTGTATGTACAGTAGGTTTTTTTATTCTTGCGACAGCTCCGCCATTTTGAAACTGATTTCAAATTGGATGGTTGCTAAATGTTCACAATAGGGGAGACAAACGAACTGCGCTCCAATATATGCCAATAACGTTCAGTTTTGTGGTATATAATCCAGAAAAAGAAATGCATACACAAGTCATTTGCTTGAAGGCAGCTAGAGTCCGTTGGGAAGTGTAGTTTTTAGAAATTCCAACGCTCATTGAGAGCTCTGGATGTTCTCTTCTCAAAATGACTACAATCGTAATCATTCAGCGACGGCCGCTAATTCAAAATGGCAGATCCATGCGATCAAAACAACACATTTCAAAAACTAAAATCTCACTAATAACACTTTAACCTATTGGTAAACAAACGTATTGCTGAAAATATACACTATGGCTGCTGTTGTGAAATGGTTAGGATGTTTACTCTTGAATACATTTGGAAAAAAAAACGATAATTATGTCAGACTTAGAATGTAAATTTTATTTTATCTTATAAATTAGACATTTCGCACCTTCTATTCCAACCTATACCAGTCAGAGATTCAGCTGGACAAAGACAGGTGCAGTGACTTTCTTGGACAGCTAGACTTACCACAACTCGCAGCAGCTGACTCTATGCATCTTGATGAACCGATGTCCTTAAGGTGCTCCCATAGTCGAGCAGACTGTACACAGAGCAGACTCCGCGGAGGTCCGCGCGGCTATTTGAGCTTTGATCTCAGCGGACAGCAGACCCACAGGTGCGAAGCTCCTATTTCCTGACGCGCGGACATCCGCGCCGCTGACTTGGTGTCACACAAAACGCTGCTCGGCGTTTTGGTTGACATCGAACTGCATTAAATGTGACACTGCGCGAGCGATTGGTGGCGCGAGGAGAGAGATGAGCCCGTGAAGCTCTCTCTCTCTCTCTCTCTCTCTCTCTCTCTCTCTCGCTGATAATGTTCCCTCTGATCTGCCAGTACAGTAGAACAGACAGAATTGTGGGAAATGTAGTAAAACTGGTGCGAGAAATGTAGGAAATAGACCGCGGACGTCCGCTGAGATCTGCTCGACTATGAAAGCTCCGCGGAGTCTGCTCTGTGTACAGTCTGCTCGACTATGGGAGCACCTTTAGATGAACTGAAGGAGGCAGTACTTGCCATGCAAAGAAACAATGTTACAATGTCTGGGATGTTAATATAGCCCTAATATCTTTTCTATTAAAGAAAGACAAGGACCCCACATAATGCAGTAGATATAGGCCACTCAGCTTGTTGAACTCAGATCTCAAAATATATGCTAAGGTACTTGCCCGCCGCATCCAGGACCACATGTCAGTACTAGTTAACTGTGATCAGACAGGGTTCATTAAATCTAGGCTATCTACTGATAATGTTAAGACGCCTCCTTCATATAATAGATGCTGCGGTGGACAAAAAAGCCCCGGCAACAGTGCTTTCCCTTGACGCAATGAAAGCCTTTGATAGACTTGAATGGTCTTATGGGCTGTTTTGGGTAAAATGGGTTTTGGTATGAGCTTCATACATATGATCAAGGTCCTGTACTCTAACCCCTCGGCTCTGGTGCTCACTGGGCAACTATCCTCTGTACTGTTCCCGGTTACTAGGTCCTCTCGTCAGTAGGGATGGGTACCGAATTATTATTTTTTTTTTTTTTTAATCTTTTTCCCCCTCCTTTTTCCTCTGTTTTTCTCCCATCCCAATGTTAGTCGTTATGCCAATTCCCAATCCCCTTCCTGGTCGCTGCGCACTCTACCCCCTACGGTCGGTCTGGGAAAGTGGAGGCTATCACATGCTTCCTCCGACACATGTGTAGCCAATCAACCGCTTCTTTTCACCTGGCAGCGCGGACTCTCACTGAGAGGGTGTAACGTGTGGAAGGATTTTTTTTGTATGTTTTGTTTTTTGTTTTTGCTGCCATTTTGGCCAGGTCTTGCTCGAAAAAGAGATCTTTGATCTCAAGTGACTACCTGGTAAAATAAAGGTAAAATAAAAAATCCTTTCCTCGCTGAGCAGGCGCCCCGACCGAACTGTAGGAGTCGCTGGACCAGGACCCACCCACCAGCTTTCCCACCCCTAACACTGCCAATTGTGTTAGTATGAACGACCAGCCAAGCTGGTAGCAATGCTCGAACCCAGCATCTCCTGCACTAGTGGCGAGCGCCTTGCCCACTGCGCCACTTAGCCGCCCTCGAATTAGGTACTTTTAAAAGGTACCTACCGAATCACGTCGGTACTACCGAGTACGGATTCACGTGGGATCCGTCGGTGCCACATTTCGGTACTGTAATTTTAATATATATATATATTTTTTTTACAAATATTACTTTTTTCCCCCCACGTCAACGTTCACACGCACAATATATGCTTACCTAGGATTTGACATGATTCAACAACAAAGCAGTCAGGGCAATGGCAAGCTGAAAACGGTCGCAAGTGTGGTTATTTCAAGTTTGAATTTTTTTTTATACAACTGAGGTAGGTAGATTACATTTTTAGAGACTAAAGTACCGAAAAAAGGTACCGTTGGGTACCGGTATCGATTCACAGGTACCGGTATCTGTTCAAATGTGAAAGGTACCCAACCCTACTTGTCAGGGTTGTCCCGAGTCCAGCACTTTTTGCGCTTTCCCTTGAGCCTCTAGCCCAAATTATTCGTCAATCAGCTGTACAACCTATTTCAGTTTGTGACACATACCACCTACTACCGTCATTTCCTTAGTTTTCATGGAAAATCCAATAGTCTATTCCTAATCTGCTGTCCATTTGTGAAGAGTTTGGCTGTCTCTCTGGCTTTAAGATGAATTGGTCCAAATCTGCCCTGCTACCCCTCAATGAACCAGCTAGACTGCTGCAATCTCTGGCCAATATCCCAGTTGTCCAACACTTTAAGCATTTTGGGATAGAAATGTTCCCATCCTTGAACCGCACTGTGATTTACAATTATTAAGGAACTTAATGCAGACTTGGACAGATGGACTAGTCTTCCCAATTCTCTCCAGGTCCGTATTTCTATAGTCAAAATGAATATTTTACCCAGAATAAATGTTGTCAGTTCAATGACGTCATTTTCAGCGTGAGTGTTTATTATTATTAATGCAAACTGCTCTGATCAATATATCACCCATACTACATAAAGCATTTACTGACGATCACGGAATTATAAACGACCCCCCCCCCCGTTCATCCGCGCATGATGAGTCATAACGTTTAGGATCGTATTCAGTTGGATTCTTTAATATAGCGTGTATCACGAATAAACTGCAATCGATAATCTATATTATGCATTTAGGCCTATAACTAGCGTTCTAGGAATTACTGCAGAAAACGATAAAAACATATTTATATTCTAGACGGTATTTTCGTATGAATCTATGAATGAAAAAGTATAACGTGGGGAGCTCCCGTAGCTCACCGCATATCTCGGCGCTATTTCTGCGTCTGGGAAAACCGTGCTCGTCACGGATCTGGGGGACACGAGTTCGATTCCCGGACCCGCCATCATTTCTCAGAATGTCTTCCCCTGCTCTACATCCCATTTCAACCTGTTTCTGTCGGTCATGCTTGACCAGAAAAAGCGATAAACGCTAAAAAAGAAAGTTAAAAAAAAAAAAAAAAAGTATAACGTTCCTACATCCTGAACGATAGATAATCGATGTTGAATGGGCCATAGTAATGTCAATTTAGCAATACAATTTAAAAAGTTATAGCCCTGCAAAGAAGGTAAACATCTCCATAGGCTTAGACTGGTGGCAGTGATCATACATTGATGGATAGAAGCGTGGCAGTCAATGTGTTAAGGAGGCCTCCCACCTCCTAACCACCAAGAGATTCATTTTAACTATGTCCATAGAACATATCTAACCCTGCGTAAACTCCACTGTATGAAAATGATAAATTAATTGTGTGGTTTATGTACTATGAAGACCCTTGGTACTTTCCTTCACATTAAGTGGGACTGTTCTCCAGATTCACAATTCTGGGCTAATGTGGCAGACAAGCTGTCTGACCTGGTATCAGTGACCATCCCAGTAACTGTGTCCGTCCTGTTGCTAAATGATTTTTCAATGCTTAATATCACCAAGTAAAAAAAAAATGCATTGTCTGTATCTGTGTCTGTAGTTCAGTAAGTGTGTGTTAGGTAAGGGATAATGTATAGCTACGAGGTCATTGTCGCAAAATAATTGACCGACACGTTCTGGAGTTCTGGAACACAGAGGCGCAGCCGAGGTGTTCTAAACGCAGTGAAGGTCAATTATTTTGCGACAATGACTGAGTATAGCTATACATTATCCCGCTTATTACATGGCTAACTTACTAACAATATACATAATTCATTTTACACCATCGACAAGATGAGATCAAATGCAGACGCAGTTGTTCTGTGGCTCCTCTGTCATCGCCGGCAGGTGTGGACGTGATTGAACCTGATGTAGTGCAGCTGTGCGAGATAAAGCTGGGAACGAGGTTATAGCTTTCGTGACTGCGATCAAAATGCTTGATTGTGATTGGTCAATAGCGCTCTGTTGCCCCTAACAGCTGTCATTATTGCGCCGTTGCCCATAGCAGCGGTCACTTATCGAGAAATAATTGACCGCTGCAGTGCTAGGGGTAACGGAGCGCTATTGACCAATCACAATCAAGCATTTTGGCGAATGTTAAAACGCCATGTAATAAGGATATATAATGTCTCTGATCATATTGATGGAGTGCTGATAATTAATAACAAATGTCCCTAGTGTGAGTGTGTGTTATTGTACCTGGGGCGTGGGTGGTGGTCACTTTTCTTTTGTTTGTTTTCTACTTTTTGCATTTGGCTCCTTGTGGATTCTATGTAGGTGCATTGTAATACCAATGCAATGGTGTAATACATGTCATTTTATTGTTTTTATCATTCTTTAATTTTTTTTTCCAGTTTACCTATATTTGGCTGTTTAATCAATATGCCATACTTTGTTGTAAATTGTGTTTTCACTTTAATACAAATTTGGTTGCAAAAAAGAAATGGTACGCGAGTCAACAGGGATGTTCCATTTCCTCTAAACTACGCTTCTCACGTTCCGCTTCCTCCGCCTCCTCCTCATATCTCTTCCTGGTTTCCCCCCCATGACGTTCCGCTGAGGAAGAGTCAGGATGAGACGCCAGGAATCTACAAACCTTTGGAACGGACCCCCCAGTGTCCATATGGAGTGAGTCAGTGCAAGAGGAGCAGCTTCAGATCTTAACTACCTGCTCTAATTGCCCTGGAGCCGCCTCGGTTCCGCTTCATTGCTGCTGCTGTTGTTGTTGTTGTTGTTGTGCTGCTCCGCGTGCACAGACTCTGATTGTGTCACAGCCTCAAGAGGAGAGTGACAGCATGTGTGTGCGTCTCTTTCACTCTTGCTGCCAAGCTTTTCTTACAATGCTTGCAAACGAGTGAGAGTGCAACAGAGTGAGAGAGGGGGGGGGGGGGGGGGCACTGTGTTTCTGACACACGCGCACGCATGCACGCGCATACACACACACACACACACACAGACAGACAGACAGACAGACAGACAGACAGACACACAGTGCTGTCCTTCTGTGGCGTAGCTGCTGTGTAGTGCAGGACCGCCATTTTCTCAGACCTGAACCAGAGCCAAAAAGGCGCAGAATTTCCATCTGTATCTCCGTCACGCGCGCCTGGCTCGCTCACAACAAACAACACAGAGGAACTAACAGCCGTCAGCGCCGGCACAGACGCACTGCACCGCAGAGCCTTTCCTAGCTCTTTCAGAGGGATTATCTGTGCACGCTGTATAGAAACGACAAGCCACCAAAACAATGCGGGAGATGAGAGAGAGAGAGAGAGAAGCTCGTTTGAAAACAGGAGGAGATAAAAAGAGAGGGAAGAGAGGGACATCGGAGGAGTGAAATACCTGTGGAGAGGTGTCTCCCAACCATCCTGAGGAGTGCTAGGTTTTGTGCGAAGCGGCGGCCATCCCCGTCTCAATATGTCTGCTAGGCTCACCAGGCTTCTGAGGCTCATTTTTGAAATGCTGCCAAGAAGCTGCACCGCTCTCGCGCGGCATGAGAGAGACGACATCTCCCTCCCTCCCTCCCTCCCTCCCTCCCTCCCTCCCTCCCTCCCTCCCTCCCTCCCTCCCTCCCTCCCTCCCCTCCCCCTGCTTTGGCTGGGTCCCTCCTCCTCTATCTGTTGCCTCTCTCCAGCTTTATTTATAACTCTCTATTCCTATCCTGAGAGAGGATATTCTCCCAGTCTCTGTGTTACGTGGCGAGAGAGAAGACGGAGGGGAGGAGGTGGGGGGGGGGTTGAGGGGATGTGTTAGCAGGCTGGGTGAAGGTTAAAGCCCTGCGTAGTTCACTGTGTGCTCCGCTCGCGAGGGATGAAAAAAAAAAACTAAAACAAAGGGGAGATCCCTCCCCTCCAGCCTTTCAAAACTGTCACTAAATATTTAGCCAAGACCACTCCATCTGCAATTAGCACTGCCCGCCCACAATGGAACGCCTCTTGAATAGCAGCGGAGAGAGAGAGAGAGAGAGCGAGAGCGAGAGTGAGAGCGAGAGAGAGAGAGAGAGAGAGGGGAAAGGGAGGGAGAGAGAAAGAGAGAGACAAAAGCCCACTGCTCTGTTTTCGCACACATGTATGAACAGGCAAAATACCCTCCTCCAAATATACGAGGCAGAAAAAGGTCCGTTTGTGGGTGTGAGTCTCAGTAGTCTGCTGCATGATGGACAGGGTAAACACACCAGACCAGTAGGCTCACATGGGCACCGCACTGGGGGGGGGGCTACACCTCTCTACACACACTGTGGTCTGGAGCTACGGAGGGCGAGCGGGGAGGGGAGAGGGGGGGCAGAAAACACATGTATGTAAAGAAGAGGAATAGTGACACAGAGATGAAGAGAAGGGCAAAGGGAGGGAAAGAGAAAGTGAAAGAGAGAGACGGGAGAATGAAAAGGAAGGGGATGAGAGGGGTGTAGGAAGGCCTTGGCAGGAATAGACCAGCAGTTCTCTGGGATGAAGGCGGGTATTGTTTACAAATGATCCCAGCGCCGACGGAACGACACAATAAGTCAAAGTCCTGCAGAGAACAGAGGCTCATTATGGGCCCGGGGGCTCAGCCTACTGCACCCTCCTCCTCCGCCCCACACGACTCCACATGCGGTGAGGTCACCCTGTGCCATTGCACCACCACCCGCTCCTTTGTGTGTAAATAAAGACCCTCATCCAAACCCATGCCTGACCCCCCCACCCCCCATCTCAACTGGGATGGAAACTTGGATGGAGAGAGAATGGTTTCCCTACATTTCTATAACTTTCTCCTATGTTTTCTAACCACAACCAGACAGACGGAAGACTTTGATACTCAACACGAAACACTGTTCTAACATGCTGCCATTTTGCTTATATTGTGTGGTATGCACAATATATATGGCACTTTATTTTGGAAACATTTTGGTAAAAAGCGCAGTATCAATAAAATGCTTCCATCATCCGATTATATTGGCTGACCAATATCTGCCTAGCTCCATTTCTAAAGTAAGCCCACATGTATCTGTCTAGCTGTTTCTAAAGTAAGCCCACATGTATCCGTCTAGCTCAGTTTCTAAAGTAAGCCCACATGTATCTGTCTAACTCCATTTTTTATTTTTATTTTTTATTAGCATTTTTACAGCTTTTATTGGCCACGCAGGACCGACAGAGGAGAGGGCGAACGGGAGGAGAGGTGGGGAGGACATGCGACAAATAACGACAGGAGCTGGGATCGAACCCGGGTCGGCCGCGTAGGTGCGCGAGGCACTATGGTATGCGCCACGAGGGCGCCCCTGTCTAACTCCATTTCTAAAGTAAGCCCACATGTATCTGTCTAGCTGTGTCTAAAGTAAGCCCACATGTATCTGTCTAGCTCTGTTTCTAAAGTAAGCCCACATGTATCTGTCTAGCTACGTTTCTAAAGTAAGCCCACATGTATCTGTCTAGCTACGTTTCTAAAGTAAGCCCACATGTATCTGTCTAACTCCATTTCTAAAGTAAGCCCACATGTATCTGTCTAGCTCTGTTTCTAAAGTAAGCCCACATGTATCTGTCTAGCTGTGTCTAAAGTAAGCCCACATGTCTCTGTCTAGCTCCGTTTCTAAAGTAAGCCCACATGTATCTGTCTAGCTCCGTTTCTAAAGTAAGCCCACATGTATCTGTCTAGCTCAGTTTCTAAAGTAAGCCCACATGTATCTGTCTAGCTCCATTTCTAAAGTAAGCCCACATGTATCTGTCTAGCTCCATTTCTGAAGTAAGCCCACATGTATCCGTCTAGCTCCGTTTCTAAAGTAAGCCCACATGTATCTGTCTAGCTCCGTTTCTAAAGTGAGCCCACATGTATCTGTCTAGCTGTGTCTAAAGTAAGCCCACATGTATCTGTCTAGCTCCGTTTCTAAAGTAAGCCCACATGTATCTGTCTAGCTCTGTTTCTAAAGTGAGCCCACATGTATCTGTCTAGCTGTGTCTAAAGTAAGCCCACATGTATCTGTCTAACTCCATTTCTAAAGTAAGCCCACACGTATCTGTCTAGCTCCGTTTCTAAAGTAAGCCCACACATATCTGTCTAGCTCCGTTTCTAAAGTAAGCCCACATGTATCCGTCTAGCTCAGTTTCTAAAGTAAGCCCACATGTATCTGTCTAGCTCAGTTTCTAAAGTAAGCCCACATGTATCTGTCTAGCTCCGTTTCTAAAGTAAGCCCACATGTATCTGTCTAGCTCCATTTCTAAAGTAAGCCCACATGTATCTGTCTAGCTCCGTTTCTAAAGTAAGCCCACATGTATCCGTCTAGCTCTGTTTCTAAAGTAAGCCCACATGTATCTGTCTAGCTGTGTCTAAAGTAAGCCCACATGTATCTGTCTAGCTTCGTTCTTTTTTATTTTTTTTTTTGGTCTTTTCCCCCCTCCATTTTCCTCCGATTTTCTCCCATCCCAATGTTAGTCGTATGCCAATTCCCAGTCCCTTCCTGGTCGCTGCGCACTTACCCCCCACAGTCAGATCATCTGGGAGAGTGGAGGCTACCACGTGCTTCCTCCGACACACGTCCAGCCAATCACTGCTTCTTTTCACCTGGCAGCGCGGATTCTCATTGAGAGGGCGTAGCGTGTGGGAGGACCACACTATCCCCCTCACGTGCAATCCGCGCTTAGCAGGCGCCCCCGACCGAACTGTAGGAGTCGCTGTTTACAACGACCCGGACCCACCCCGCCAGCTTCTCCCACCCTCTGATACAGCCAATTGTATCAGTGCAGACGGCCAGCCAAGCTGGTGACAACCCCGGAGCTGTGAGCTGGATTCGAACAGGCAAATCCAGCTCAGCTCCGGGGCTGGTGACGAACGCAATCTCCGCTCGGCCACCTAACCGCCCGTTGTCTAGCTTCGTTTCTAAAGTAAGCCCACATGTATCTGTCTAGCTCTGTTTCTAAAGTAAGCCCACATGTATCTGTCTAGCTCCGTTTCTAAAGTAAGCCCACATGTATCTGTCTAGCTCTGTTTCTAAAGTAAGCCCACATGTATCTGTCTAGCTTCGTTTCTAAAGTAAGCCCACATGTATCTGTCTAGCTCCGTTTCTAAAATAAGCCCACATGTCGTTGGCTGTGAGAGCAGCCCCACTGCACCCAGGCAGCGCAGCCGAGTGAAACCTTGTTGGCTGCGTCACAGTCACGAAAGGGGCTACTTAATTAATTAATCCAATCCACTTTATTTATAGAGCACATTTAAAAACAACAAAGTTTACCAAAGTGCTGTACAAGTCCCACAACATAAGATAAAAAAAGAAAGAAAAATTAATATTTTATTTTATTTATTTATTTATTTTCTGAAGCTTCGAATTAAAATCGAAGCTCGGCCCCGAAGCTTCGATTGCCAAAAAAAGCTTCGAAGGTCAGCCTAATAGAGAGCAGATTGGTAGAGGAGGACAGATAGAGAGATGAATGGAGAGAGAAGAGGGGAGAGGAGCAGGCGTATAGGCGGGTTAGAGACGAGTGGGACTCAGCTGGGCCCAGTCTGGCCTAATGAAGCCCCCTAGGGGCATAACGCCTGCATGGTATGGAGCTGACGACGCCTGCTGCTGCACCACTGCCAGCCAGACAAACGAGCTCTCTCCCCACCCCCACCCCCACCCACACACAGAAGAATACTCCATCAGTCTCCCTGGAACGCACTATCTCCACCTTTAATGATGATGTGTGCCAACGCCCCACTGTTCTTCGGTGTGCGGCATTGACAATTAATTATCATAGGCAAATAAGCATGCCGACCGCACAGATAACAATAACAACACAGGACTAGCCCCGAGAACCGTGGCCTTGTGTTGTTTAGCCTGGGAGGAGACAGCTTACAGAGACGGTCTGGATATTTTTTTATTTATATATTTATTTTAAAGGTGAATTGACCCTGTTGTCGTTTGAACCTTACATGCGCTCCACGTGAACCATAACCCTCCACACACTCTTAAGCCCTTAACCTCTTAACGTGCACCGGGACGTATACGTATACAGCACTTTGCGAGCGTCTAGGGCTGCATTCTTCGCGGAACATATAATTACCATTCAGAAGATCTATTTATTGCCGTTCGAACGCCACCTCACTCGACCAAATCCGTGCCTCGGTTCTCAAGTTACATGACGATATGTCAGGCAAGCGTCTTTTTACACGTCAGATGACCCCCCCGGACTCCCGACGCTGCAGAACTGCCAATCATCCGCTGATGGCGAAAATGATTGGCCAGCCTTGTAGCCAATGAGTGTACCTTTCCAATGGGGGGGGGGGGGGGGGGTGCGAATAGGGGATCTAGGTGAAAGTTGACAAACCAGAAGTGATCACACTTCAGCAGGGCTGTACGTTAACTTTTTTTGCACATAGCACTGGTGCTACAGAGGTTGATCGTTTTGTAGCACAGGCCAAAATCTTGTAGCACAAGTATAAAATGTGTTATATTTGTAACAGTCACAAATGTGCCTATTGTATTTGTGTTATTTAGTTGCAGTGCCATGTTTGGCTGTCATTTTATGCTGACAAGTTGACGTCACACAGCCAGACACGTTACGTGTAAGGAATTATGGGATTTGGTGTTGGGTGTATGGACTCTACTAGGGGTGGGAATCACCAGTTTCATCACGATACGATACGATATAGATTCTTTGGACAACAATACAATATTTGCTGATATATGCCACGATATGATACGATGCAGGTGCCTGCAATCGATATGAGACGATATCATAACATAAGCCCATTTAACACAATCAGTAACATTTAGATCAACTCAAAAAAGGCAACGGAAATATCATTTGACATTTTTATTTTTGACCTCTTCCAGACTTTTAAAGGAAAAACAATCTATTGTTTTTAATACACATAGACCTCCTGTTCACTGTAAAGTGCCACGTTTTGATATATTGAGCTTTAAACTTTAAGTTAAATGTTTTGGAACTCACAACACGCAACCGTTTTATGTTGCATGATCATGAATACATTTATTTTGTATTGTATTTTTTATGTTTAAATATCAACATTATCTGTCCACCCTCAGTACATTTACTATCAATATAATATACTCGTCTGACTTCATGTGATCTTTCCAAACGCACACACACACAGAGAAGGGAGAATGTCTGCCCCCTCCTCATCACTCTGCCCGTCTGCTGTTCTCTCTATATGGCTATGAACAGCTTGTTGTTAGCTCATGCTAACGTAACGTTCATTTCGGACTTTATGACGCGAGGATTGCAAAGCATGTTATATGCATTTGACCCGTTGCCGAATAAAACAGCAGGGATTTGTTTTGGGTCGCGACAACACTATCCACTAGCTCTGTTTCAATGTCCGCGTTCCAAAGGCTACTGTCTGCTGCTGAGACGAGTCCTGCTCACCTGCTGTGTTGTGAGCTGAGCCGAGCGGATAGAGTCACTGCTCGCAACTCGCGGGGATATTGTTCGCTAGGGATTATGGGATTTGGCGTTTGATATATGGAGTCTTACGCAGAAGGGACATTGTATTTAATCGCACAAGACTACAAGTACCAAGTGGATAGCGCCGTGGTCCATTCATTTACCGTCACACTTTTTTTTTTTTTTTTTTTTGCTTGCACCACGGGCCATCGCACCCGTGCTAGTGAAGTCAATTCATTCATCGCACAGACTGACGTCAGTGTCGCACGTGCGACATATATGTCGCACTGTACACCCCTGCACTTGAGAATGAACGGCCGTGGATGAGGAAATGGATTTGAGAGCTTTTTTGTTGCACGGTTTACTCGAATCTCTCTCAAAGACCCATTTCTGAATGGATTTTTATCAAATTTGGACCTGTACTACATAAGACGTCAGGCTATGGATGTTTTCCAGCTTATACCTATATATTGTTATATATATATATTTTTTTTTAATATATTGCAACCACTACAGAAAAATGTGAATACACAAGTTCAAGTTCAACTCAAGTTCAGACCTCTGTTTCATTAGCACTAAAGGTGATTTTCCTTTTTTGCATTAGTAACTTCAGAATGTTATCTTTCAAAAGAGACCAGGCTCATGCATGTGCTATAAGTATAAAGCTAAGCATTGCAAAAAAAGTATGCTGTCCTCAAGTTCAAGTAAAAAAATTGCCACTTTTCTGCCTGCCTGTTAACACTTTCTTTGCCAGGCTTATGTACATCATTATACCATCCTCTGCCAGCTCTATTTGTCTATGGAGAAGTTCCCCTTCTTTGCAGGGCTATAACTTTTTAAATTGTATTGCTAAATTGACATTACTATGGCCCATTCAACGTCAATTATCTATCGTTCAGGATGTAGCAACGTTATACTTTTTCATTCACATATTCATACTAAAATACGGTCTAAAGTATAAATATGTTTTTATCGTTTTCTGCAGCATTCTGCAGAATGTGATTTATAGCCCTAAATGCATTATATTGATGATCAAATACAGTTTGATAGCGATCGGCGCGAGATAAAACATTTCAAATGGACGTGCTTCTAGAAGTTACTACTTATCATCTGATGTTGACCGGATGGGGGGGGGGGGGGGGGGGGGTCGTTTATAATTCCGTGGCCAACGTTAGATGATTCATCTAGTGTGGGTGATATGATCATTAGAGCAGTTTGTATCGAACACGGTAAAAAAAAACGCTGAATCTTACCCCAGCCTCCTCGGGCCGTTGGGCGATGAGCGTGGAGCAAAAATATTCCTATTATGGGATGTTGAAATATGCAATCCATCTCCAGGTTGTATAATAGTATATACGTCCAAATCATGTTGTTTATCGAGTTATTGGTAACGGATCGCTATCCATTGTGTCGAGCCCGAGTCCCGGGACCTATAGTGAGTGGTCGGACCGATTTTGGATGAGCACCAGTTTCCGTTTCCGGTTTCCGGTTTGGGCGATCCGCCGATCGGCCACCAGATGGCGCTCTTGAACCGTTGGAGAGTTGAGAGGGGATCAACAGTAGATCGCAATCATATTTCTCCCGCGGAGACTTGAGATCACAGATTTTTTAAATATTGATCTCAATGACGTGTTACGGCGTCATTGGCAGAATTAGCATGGCGGGGAATGACGAGGTAAGGCGTCCTTGGCGGCCATAGTGTTAACTCATTCTGCACCATTCACGTATATATACTTGCGTTTGCTCGCCAACCGTTGAACGCCAATCACGTATACCGTAAATCAGGGCTATTCAACTAAATTGTTCAGGGGGCCACATTGTCAGAAACCCAAGGGGCCAGGGGCCGGACTGCCACGGCACCTCCCCGTGCTATGAATATATGTACACTTGACACAACACGCAACCACATTTTCACAACTTTTATTTAACTACATTGCAAAAGTAGTATACTTTTCAAAAAAAGTGCTTCATTTATGTGCCACATCTGCAACATCTCCTGCAAAAAGTGCTTCATTTATGACTGTGCAACAACTGCAACATCTCCTCTTCAACATTTCAATATAAAAATAAAATAAAAAACAAACGAAGTGCATGATGTGCATCTGAACATTCTAACATCAACACTTGAACAAAAAAACACATTTATAGTGCAGCTGAGCTTATGAAAATGTCCACTCTTAACTCTCAAACATCAGGGGGGTGGGGGCAGACAGGCCTAGCCTACATACACACATCTAATGAGAGCGATTGCACTTCTTTGACTGGGCAATGGCAGAGAAAGAGGGTTCATAGGAAGTGAGGGCTACCCGCAAACAGTGATGCAAATGCTCATTTGTCAAGGAGGCACGGTTGCTTGTTTTAATGGCATTCATGTGAGAGAAACTGGATTCACAGGTGTATGTTGAGCCAAACATTGTTAGCACAGATATTGCCAGCGTTTTTATTTTGGGGAATGTCTTGACATGAATACACTTTATCCAAAATGTTGTGGTGGATTCATTCTCAAGTGCCTGCTTCAGAGCAGATGATGCTTGCATGTCAATTATTTCAAGTTGCAGGAGACCTTCATCAATGTGAAGTGATGCAAGGAACTCTTGTCCTTTTGTGGAAATAGCAGCTACATTGGCAAATGGGTTGCTCACAAAATGCATCAATTCTCTGGACATGTCAAATTCATCAAATCGACTTGCAAAGTTTTCCCTCAATTTATCAATGAAATCTGTCATTAATTGAGTGACTTTTGGCTCAATTGTGCGTGTTAACGTTGACATGAAAAGAAAAAAGTAAAAAAAAGAAAAGATTTTTTTTTTTTATCATGTAATCTTTGGCGGGCTGGTCAGAATCATCCCGCGGGCCGCCAGTTGAATAGCCCTGCCGTAAATCCTCTAATAGTGACCTGTATTCAATTAAAAACCGACTCTCTATTAATGACCGGGTGCGCTGTTGAAATAAGCAATTATAAGCCGACCTCCTAATACAAGCCGGGTTACTAATATACGCGTGAGCGAACCTCCCCTTACTTCCGTATATGGAACACGGGTCGCGCGCAGCACTTAACACAACAACAAAAGACCAAGCATGGCTACCGGCACTAAACAAACAGAGACGAAAGTTTGACGTTAAGTTTAAAGAGGAAGTTTTGAGGTATGCAGCGGAGCATTCGGGAGAGAAAGCCGCAAACCACTTTAACATTGATTCCAGACAAATCCGATATTGGAAAAAACAAAGGAATGAGCTGAAAGCAGCCGACGGTAAAAGAGCACGCATAACTGGAGGAGGGAGAAAAAAAAGTGAGCGAGGAGATGGAGACACTACTTTCCGAGTGGATTTATGCATTGTAGGTCTGTCTTAAATACTTCGAAGCTTCGTTCAATGGCACAAGCTTCGAACATAAAAAAATCGAATAAAAAGAATAAAAATATATAAGTATTTTTTAATTATATATATTTTTTTTTTGCCTCCAAAATCTTGCGCCTCCATTCCAATGAAACGAAAGTAAGCGGCGCCTTCCCGCCTCCGTCCATTCCAATGAAACGAAAGTAAGCGGCACCTCGACTCCACCTCTCTACAACAAGCACGTGGAGATTATCTGTGTTGAAAACAACAAGGACATGTGCAGCAGACATGTCGACAAAGAAGCGAAGCAATGCTGTTTGTTATTTAAGACTATGTCGGACAGATGTGTTCATTGTGCTGCTTTTTTAAAGTGTCCCGACCCATATAAAAATATGTCTTAATAAAACGTGCTTAATTAAGTCGAATTCTGCCTTTGTCTCTATCAACTACATATAAATATTTATATAATTGTTTGCTTGATAGACGAAGGTTGCAACATAATTATGTAATGTCATGTCGTTGGCTGTGAGAGCAGCCCCACTGCACCCAGGCAGGGCAGCCGAGTGAAACCTTGTTGGCTGCGTCAGTCACGAAAGGGGCTACTTAATTAATTAATCCAATCCACTTTATTTATAGAGCACATTTAAAAACAACAAAGTTCATCAAAGTGCTGTACAAGTCCCACAACATAAGAAAAAAAATACAAAATAATAATAATAATAACTTTTTATTTGTTTATTTTTATTTATTTTTTGAAGCTTCGAATTAAAATCGAAGCTCGGCCCCGAAGCTTCGATTGCCAAAAAAAGCTTAGAAGGTCAGCCCTAATGCATTGCGCGACAAACAACTGTGTCGCGCAAAATGATACAAAGAAAAGCAATGGAAATCTACCCAACAGTGAGTGATGGAGGCAAGGCTGTCTGTCTGTCTGTCTGTCTGTCTGTGTCTGTCTGTCTTATTGTGAATGTATTACCCCTCAGTTGAAGTTGTAATTTGCAGAAGTTAAATTGATCACTGTTGCACTGTTTTGTTCATGTAAGCTGCATTGATGATGTTATAGTTAATACTGTACCATATCTTTTATTTTTATTTTATTATTTGCAGCTGAACTTGACTGTTATTAGCCTAACTGTATATAGGCCTATATACAGGTATTTGAATGGGCAATAAATAGGATGGACCACAGTATTGTGGTAGTCTACCTCAGTTGAAGTTATATTTAAAGTTAAATTGACACTGTTGCACTGTGTTGATGTTTTTATGGTATTTACCATAGGCAATATATTTTGTTATTGTTGTTATATGCTGGCTGTGCAGTAAATACCATATAAATGGTATGGTGTTAATGTTTACCAAGAGAGTAAGCCTACCTCAGAATTGTTTATACCAGTATTGTGATTGCACTATTTTACTCAGGTAAAGTTACTTGATTTCACTTTGAAAACGTTGAAATGACCAGTGACCACCTGTAATTGCACTGTTTACTATTTCATACAGTACTTGGTTTCAATAAATGAACCCAGTACATTTTACTGGGTTCAAACTGACACAAAATGTTGATTTATTCATTATGATCTGTTTGAAAATTAGAAATATAGGCCTCTCTCTTATACATGCCTCCTTTCAATAAAAGCCTGGTACCCGCTACAGTTGAAACAAATACAAGCCCGGGTCACTATTAGAGGAATTAGGTATATACGTTATTTGGTCCGTTTTCCTTTTTTCCGATTTTAATATTCTATTCTGTCTCACGGACCTCTATGTTACCGTTGAAAGCCATACTGAGACCCCGAGAGTGCAATACCGGCCAGATCCTGCTAGGTGGCAGTATCGCCTACCCTTTGAAACCCTGTTCCAGACTGTGTGTCACATCTAATGTCGTCCGGGCTGAGAATTTAGACCAAGCCAAGTGAATCGCTTCATGCGAGCACTTTGAAACGCGTCCAGGACACTCGATGCATGTGTTGTGCCAGATTATGTCGGGGACCCGATGGACATCAATACTGGAAATCGCTATCAGACGCGATTGGAATATTCTTTTTGGAATAACCCAGATCAAAGGTAAGGACTATATGACATCAATCCTACTTTGATCCAACAATGATTTCACATCGATCCAGCCGATCAACATATGTAGTATTAAAAAAGAAATGCTGTTGCTGACGATCAGAGCATCAAAAAACGACCCCCCCCCCCTTTGATACATTCATGATAAAACATAATACCTATTATATACCTTTGATTTGGAAATAGTAACGATGCCCCGATCACGTTTTTTGCCACAGATAATCGTCTATGAGCCATATCGGCCGATACACTGCCGATACCGATCGTTTTTGGTTTTATAATATTTTTTTTATATATAATATTTTTTTTCTTTTTATAAAATATATATTATATAATTATACTTGTAGTTGTATTATCTGCGAGACATTGCCACCATGCAACAAATCAAAATGCTCGCTATCTGCAAACAGCTCCACTGTGTGTGTATACTCTGCTTTGGTCAAATCACATTCAGCATGCCCTCATCCACGCGCAGCCTATGCAACATTGTACCCCGGATGTATCTAGGTTCCCTAGATAGATGAAACTTCCCTTCTCAACCAACCCATTGATAACAACCCATATAATAGCTGTGTTTATGTTTGTTTTTGCTCGTGTTCTTGTATATAGTGTAATAGTTATATTTAGTTTGTTTGTTACGTTTGTTAGTTGGTTAGTTTAAACTTTAGGATAGTTGTAACGTTAGTTTAGCTTCGTTTTAACGTTAGATAATGTACAAAATAAACGTCTTTCCGGTGTTTTATTTTGAAACCCCCCGACCGGAAGTATTTATGATGCTTCGCTATCTGCTTGTGTGTCCGGTTCTGTGTTTGTTCAGTTGGTGTCTGTAGATTGTTGGTGAACAACTAACTTTAGGTTAGTTTTAACATTAGCTAGCAGCAGGGATGGACGCCGTTGTGCAAATGCAGGCAGCTACAGGCACTCGAGGTCGAGGAAGAACTGCTGAATTTAATTGGCAGGAGAGAGAGAGCTCGTCAAATGTGGCTGTGGTGCGGTCGTATAGGCACGAAAGTGCAGCTCGAACTACCTGTTGTATTAAATTAATTGATTGCTGTTTAACTTGTCCGTGTCCAGTCCTTTCGATTAGCCCCACCATTCATTGTAAACAATGATGCATGTAATTATTAGGGATGCACCGAAATTTCAGCTACCGAAAGTTTTCGGCCGAAAATGGCAAAAAATGGCCTTACGGCTTTTGGCCGAAAGAGTTTTTTCACCGAAAATATAATACCGAAACAGAAACAACCTGTAACCTAACGCGTGTTGTTGTGATGATGTCGCGCTGTCGGGAGTCGCGCTGTTTCTATGTAAACTCTGCGCGCAACGCGTCCAATAAATGCGTCTTTAACATCCTTATTTACTATATGCCCGTCGCAGTTAATCACTGAATGATCTAATATGCATATTATTCAGAGCGAGAGGGGGGGGGTAGTGTTTCTCTGTCTGTCGTTGATAATATAATCTTTCTCGAGCATACACGTCGCGCGTCTACTGTGCCGAGTCAAGAGAGCACATTCAACTGGGGACTAGAAAGGTGCGCTCAGTAGAGCACAGATGTCCGCCGCGGCAGCCAGAGAAAATATGGAATTAATGTGCTGTATGCATTCAGAAGTGCTGAATAAATGTTTTATGGACCCATAATAGTGATTATTTATTATTTAAGTTAAGTTTTGCCATAATCATATATTTTTCCATAATCATAATGTTCCACAACATTGGTAAAAAAAAATTCTATTCTATGAATCATTTTCGGCCTTTGGTTTTCGGCCAACTGTTTTCTATTTTCGGTATCGGTTTCGGCCAAGAATTTCCCATTCGGTGCATCCCTAGTAATTATTAGTGCTGGCAATCGATTAAAATATTTAACTCGATTAATCGCATGATTGTCCATAGTTAACTCGCGATTAATCGCAAATTAATCAAAAAAAAATCCTACCTTAAATGGATCTTTTTCAAGTTCCAAGTTTTAATACTCTTATCAACATGCGAGTCAACAAATGCTTGCTTTATGCAGCCATTTAACACAAAAAGATGACCCTCATGCATTGCAAATTTGCATAAAATTCAAAACAGAGTGATGCACAAAATAACTTAAGAAAATAATAATTTAAAACAATGAATAAAGTGTGCATGAAATAATAGGGGAAAGAAAACGTTAGGAACTTGTTACATTCATCCACACAAGGGCTGAGTAATCACACACACACACACACACACACACACACACACACACACACACACACACACACACACACTTCAGAAACAAACATAGTATCAATGAGAGCATCAATAATACACCTGAGTGAAGTCTAGTTAAAAAAAAAAAAAAAAAAAATGTTTTAGTTAATCGTGAGTTAAAAATAGTGGCGTTAATAGAATCGGGCGATAACGCGTTAATACCGCGTTAACTTTGACAGCCTTAGTAATTATATTAACGTTACTGTGTTGTTGTAGCTATGTTAATAAATTCTGAATGGCATTAACGTTAGCTGGCTGGCTACAACGAATTCTCACAAGCTGGCATCGTAAAATATCAACACCAGCCATGGGTATACGGTTTTCTAAATTGTGGAGGCTTTTAATCATCAAGGTAAGAGGATTTGAAGGCGTATGCTATGGAAGTCCCCTGCGGCTCCACTTTGTTGAAATGTACATAATATGGGCTATAGGATAACCACCGCTTAATTTGCGATTTTTTATTGGTTTGTCATGACAAACCAATTACATAATCCAACATATGTGTAAGAAACTAACATTCCAGTTAACGGTATATTTTTTTAATGATTCGTTACAGCAAAATCAATACTTCCATTTGTATAAATTACATTAACTCGAGGATAGTATTCCTGCCTGCGGGACCAATATTATTCTATGACAGCCCCGCCCCCATTCACTAACCAACCAATCAACGCAACGGTTGTTCAGATTAGATTTGGGTGAAAGGTACGCATGAGAGAGAAGTCAGCGAGTGAGAACTCCGCTGAGAATTGGATCATGTTTTCCGCGCATGTCTTCGATCGGTTTTCACGATCGGCAAAAATAAAGCATTATCGGAATTCACCGATCTCATATTTATACTGAATATCGGCCGATACCGATCGCTCGCTGGCTGATCGATCGGGGCATCCCTAATATCGCTCCATAACGCAGTTTCCAGGAATTAACCAGGATCACTCTAAAACTATACAATATTCACCACAGGATAACACGCAAACGTTGGGAGCAAAAAGTTGGGAGCACCAGCAAAAATTTAGGAGCACCCATCAAAATGTAAGGAGCACCAACAATATATATGTAATATATATTTTTTATTAATACAAAAAAAATTACAATATAACAGTACTGTAATGCAGTAAAACAGTGAAAGTAGCCTTAAACTATAGTAGTGTAGACCTAGTACTGTAGACTAGGCATGTGCCGGTATGACATTTTGAGGGTACGATAACCTTGGGCAAGAATACCACGGTTTCAGGGTATTCGGTACATTAAAAAATCCCCCATTGAACAAAACGTCTTTTATTACAGTGCACAATAAGCTTTTCTGTAAGTGTTATTTATGAATGTGTGACGACTGTCTGTATTACACACAGATGGAACTGTCTGACCACTTTCAAAATAAGTACAGAATATACAATACTTGCATTTGACATTAGCTATTTATGGGTGGAATATTCCGATTCTAGCTCACTAGATCAGTCACATTAAACTTTCTTTTTGTATAGCTTATAGGGGTGGGCTTGAGTAATCGATTGATCGATTACTCACGGCTATGAGAGAACTTGATCTTTCAGCCAACAACAGCCAGCTAATGAATGAATGAATGAAAACGTTATTTAACAGATTGCAGAATGGGTACAATACAGTACGGCTCAATACACACAATTGTTAAGGGGATGCAGACCAGAGAAAGACGTTTGTCTTGTTTACATCAGGGTCCCCCATTTTCAATTCATAGTGACATTTATGACATACACAACATACATGACATTTATGACATACATGGCATACAGGTATATAGTACTGTTACATTTGTGACATATACGATATACAAATATACAGTACTGTTACCCAGAAATCCTAACATAAAATATATACATATGATGGGGAGGAGACTGTACATTCTTTATCATCAATGTACATAGATACACACACTACTGCACTATGAACTGCCAGCCAGCTAGCTGGCTACCTGAATCCACAACAGCCAGGCAGCCAACCGTACACAAAATACAGTCTCAGCCAATCACATCGATTTGTACAGTTAGTTAGCTCCACTCCATTGCGAATTAAAAGGTAGTCAGTATTAGCTAGCTACAGTTGCTAGGTAGCTAACGTTAGCTAGCTAGCTAGCCAACAGCTGCAAAAACGAATGCCTATGATGGTATCAGCCGTTGACACGAGCGCCTATCAGTAGCTAGCCAGCTACATAACGTTAGACAACTCCTTGTGCATTAAACTAAAGTGAATAGTTTACTGGGTCATTTTGTTAAGTGATGTTGAAAGAGGAGCTGCACTCTTGCTCTCTTCAGAGCGAATGAGAGATGTTGACTAGACGGGTCTGTGAGGGGGAGGGGCATGGGCAATGTGAGCACTGGGAGCAGCGTGTGTGAACGTGTGTGTGTGTCAACAACTTACTGTAGGATGAGAGAAGACAGCGAGGCTTGAAGGCTAATCTTAACCAATCTAAAATCAGCATTAAATGTAAGAACGTCAAGCCTCCTCGGAACCGATGTCAAACTGTACTCTAAGGTATTAGCCATCAGATTGCAAAAGCATATGACGTCTTTAGTTCATCCGGACCAAACTGGCTTCATAAGAGGTCGCCTGATCAATGATAACATAAGACGAATACTGCACGTACTAGATGCAGACAAAGAGGACACCACACCTAAGGCGATGCTATCCCTGGATGCTATGAAAGCATTTGACAGGCTGGAATGGTCGTTTCTATGGGCAGTATTAGAAAGGATGGGGTTAGGAAAAGGATTCATTGATATGATTAAAGTATTATACAAGGACCCATCGGCCATGATTACAACAGGCACATTCATCTCCGAAATCTTTCCGGTATCACGCTCAGCCAGACAGGGTTGCCCTCTTAGTCCCGGACTATTCGATCTATCATTAGAGCCTTTAGCACAATATATAAGACAATCCCAATACATAGAACCAATCGTAATCAAGGGCACACAACATAAAATTTGTTTATATGCGGACGACGTAATATTGTTCATGCAAAGCCCCAACACCACATTGCCTCATCTACTCAAGTTGATAGAGAACTTTGGTGATTTATCGGGATTTAAAATAAATTGGCCGAAGTCGGCTTTCCTTCCACTTAACATCCATGCAAAAAAAGACACAACCCTCCCAGGTGCGATACCCATGGTAAAACATTTTAGATGCTTGGGTGTGGAAATATTTCCCACCATAAGACAAACGGTGAAGCACAATTACACAAAAATACAGAACAAAATCAAAGACGACCTGGACAGGTGGGCAAAACTTAAAAACTCAGTACAGGCAAGGGTATCAATAGTTAAGATGGATGTATTACCAAGAATCAACTTCATCAGCTCAATGCTACCATTACCCCCTCCAGAGGGCTACTGGAAAAGATTACACTCCTCCACATACAAATTTATTTGGAATAACAAACCACCTCGCATAAAAAGATCCACCGCACAGAGAAATAAAGCAGACGGTGGCATGGCAGTTCCAGATTTCTTACAATATTTTAAGGCTTTCACATTAAGACCATTGACAATATGGTTTGATCCCCAGGCTTTGGTATCTTGGAGAGAATTGGAAGAAAACATAGTAGCCCCACAGAGACTGAAGGACATAGCACACACTAAACTTCCAATCAAGCACTGTGAGCGGAAATTTGGCCCCATAATTACCCATGCAATCCGAACATGGCGGGAAACACAAAAAAAATACCCTAACCCTCAAAAATGGCATAATCACACTCCCATATTCAATAACAATGCACTCTTAATGGGAAAACGTCCTATAAGATTCCCTATATGGGAAGAGCAAGGCATACACTCATTAGGGGATATTTTTAATAACCAGGGCTTCTGTAGTTATGGAGAAATATGCACAAAGTTTAACCTCACCGAGTCCACATGGCTTTTTTACATACAGTTACGCCTATGTTTGAAGTCTCACGGTGTTCCATTACACATACCAGTTGAACACCACAGATACCACAAATTTTTCTATGAAAGAGAAACATTGGGGGGTTTTGTATCAGGTTTTTATTATCAATTACTAACGTCCTCGTATGAAACCCTTCAACTAGACACTGTCTGGAGGAGGGATATTCCAGACCTGGAAAGTGACTTTGATTGGCAAGAAGCATGGGCAAATGTCCGTCTTACATCAAGGAACCCGGACCATCAACAAATCAATCTTAACTATATTCACAGGACATACTTGACTCCTATAAGACTGAACAGAATGGGCCTGAAACAGGACTCAAAATGCTCCCAATGTACAAATGGAGACGAAGGGACATTTATGCACATGTATTGGGACTGCCCACCAGTTAAGGCATTCTGGAAAGATGTGACCCATCAATTATCAAAACTCGTATCTTGGAATATACCAGTACACCCCTCTGTATTGCTTTTAAATGATGTTTTTGAGTTTGCAGTAAATCCACAGCTAAAGAGATTGGTCTTATCGGGTATCACAGTAGCTAAAAAACTGATCGCATCACGCTGGTTTCAACCGGAAAAAATGTGCCGGAAAGTTTGGTCTCTTACATATCTCGATGTGATATATCAAGAAATATCTACAGCAAGAATTCTGGGTCTCAACGAATCCAAAATGTCAATGTGGGTAGAAGTGGTGGAGAGAATAAAAGCTAGCTTATAATGGTAGTGTCTGGTTAGGAGTGAGGGATAATGGAGGTACTATCCAAGGAGGGGTCCGGGAGGGGGGGGTTCGAGCTGGAGCATATGTGTGTAGGGTTTTAGAAAATAGGTATTAGGGGTATGTCCTATATAAGCATTTGTATAATTGTTAATTTCGCTGGATATACACTGTATACGGTTAAAATATTATTATAGACTTTTTGTCTTGTTTCTGTACTTGCATGTAATTTTAACCACCTTGACTGTTAGTTTCATTATGCATTATGTGTTGAGTACTGACTTTTAATAATTTTTGTTTTGCAAAAAAAAAAAAAAAAAAAAAAACGTCAAGCTCACGTTTGATTGGTTAGAATGGTCACTGTCAACTCACAAGGCACATACTGAGTGACAAACTAGCGAATGGACAGAGAGGGGGGGGGGGGGGGGGGGGAGGTCGCACCAGAACAATTATTTGCACTCGCACGAATGCTCCCAATTATATTTTGAGGTCGCACAGATACAATTTCGGTCGCATATGCGACCAATTCGGTCGCAATTTCGAGCCCCGGTATGCATTTTTTTTTTTTTTTTTTTTTTTACATGTTGGACGAGGGATAGTTACTGTCAAATAAGCCATAGTATTGTCTCCATAGCTATAATATAGAATATAGATATAGCCCTGCAAACACTGCGACGCACAGTGAAAATGCCTATATTTTAAAGCGTGGCGCATTTACTACAGGATGAGGATAATAGCCAGCGCTCAAAGTGTTAAGAGGTTAAGAGACCCACCCATTTTTGTCTTTCTTTAGGGGGCGGGATCTTTAGGGGGAGATAGCAGGTCAACAGTAGATCTTTAGGGGGAGATAGCAGGTCAACAGTAGATCTTTAGGGGAGATATCAGGTAAATAGATGCCACAAGTTTCTATTAATGATAAATCTGTTTTGGTCTACAAGGGATTATAACATTATATTATGATAAGTACTGTATATAATGCTATTCTCATGCTCAATTATTGCAGCAATTTTTGGGTTGATAACATTTGTTACACCGGTTTGGTGCAAAATGTAACAATTTTTGTCCACTCGAGAATTGATAAACATAAGTCAAAGATCTACCAAAATACCACATTAACACATTCAGTGCCATTCATGAGAATTCTCGTTTCTGGGCCCCAACCGTTCAGTGCCATAAGCGAAGATTCTCGTTTCTGGGTAGTTTTTCTTTTTTTTCGATTTTAATACCCTATTCAATCTCAGGGAGCTGTGTGTTGCCTGAAAAATGCATACTGGGAATCCGAAGGTGCGGTACCGGCCGCATCCTACCAGGAGGCGGTATCGAGCACCATTTAAAACGTTGCGTCTTGGGCTGTGCGTCGATTATATAGGTCCGGGCGGACTTTTATTTGTCGGACAAGTGTAGCGGTTATAACGCTCGGATTGAGAAGAAACAATTACCGTACTTTTCGGACTATAAGCCGCGGCTTTTTCCCCCATTTTTCGACCCTGCGGCTTATATAACGGTGCGGCTTATATGTGGACGAAACCCGAAAATCGAAATATTGCTTTTTTTACTGCAGTGAAATGTTATTTATCTGTTCCCTTATTTGCTAAACTTAATACAAATGAGTTAATTCTTGTTATTTGTCCGACAGTATTGTGTCCCAATGGGAGTCATTCTCTGTAGAGGTGGGAACTTAAAGCTCAATATAAGAACGGCCATGCACCACCACCCACAGAATCGAGAAAGAGCAATCAATCTGTCAATCCTTTCCGTGTCCAGGCCGGGTGAGGTTTCCCGTGTTGAGTCAAATTAAGCCGCAGTCTCCACTCCTTACATATGGTAATTAAACATTAAAACACATGCGGCTTATAGACCAGTGCGGCTTATATATGTACACATCATTCAATTTAGCTGCTGCGGCTTATAGTCAGGTGCGATGACACGATGACAGACTACAAAGGCGCCTCCCTCAAACTGAACAGTGACATCTCCTTAGCAAATGACCTCAATACCTTCTATGCGAGGTTTGATGCTGGTAATAACTAGGGGTGGGACGATACATCGATCCAGATCGATACATCGATGTAATTATCAACGATCGAATCGGATCGATGCGATGTAATAAGATCGATTCATATCGATACTCTTATTTTGAAAATCCTGTGGCGAGTCTCATAACTGATTGTGTTAAATGGGCATATGATATCATCTCATATCGATCGCAGGCACCTGAATCTAATTGTATCGTATTGTATCGTGAGAGACTTTGTGATATCGGCAAATATCGTATCGTTGTCCAAAGAATCAATATCGTATCGTATCATGATGAAACTGGTGATTCCCACCCCTAGTAATAACAACACCAGCTCACAAGCCTCGGCAATGGGGGGGGGGGGGTCGGCTGCTGATGGAGGCGCAGTGTTCAGGGTAACAGAGCATGAGGTGAGGCGGACCTTTAAAAAAGTGAATATCAGGAAGGCAGCAGGTCCAGACGGCATCCCCGGCCGCGTCCTAAAAGTCTGTGCCGACCAACTGGCCCCAGTATTCACTGACATATTTAACCTGTCCTTAGAACAGGCTGTCATCCCCACCTGCCTGAAGAAGTCCACTATTATCCCTGTACCCAAAAAATCCAAGCCTGCTTGCCTCAACGACTACCGCCCTGTAGCTCTCACCTCCATAGCCATGAAGTGCTTCGAGAAGCTAGTAAAGGGCTACATCTGCTCCTCCCTCCCCATCAACATGGACCCCCTGCAATTTGCATACCGCCCCAACAGGTCCACGGAGGACGCCATATCCCATGTGCTGCACACAGCAGCATCACACCTGGACAAGAGGCAGGGGAACTATGTGAGAATGCTATTCATCGACTACAGCTCGGCATTCAATACCATAGTCCCCTCCATACTCATAGCCAAGCTCAGGGACCTGGGCTTGGGCTATGACCTCTGCCAGTGGGTCTTGGACTTCCTGACTGGCAGACCCCAGGTGGTGAGAGCAGGCAACTGCACCTCCTCATCCATCACCCTCAACATAGGGGCCCCCCAGGGCTGTGTTCTGAGTCCCCTCCTCTACTCCCTGTACACACACGACTGTGTGGCTCAGCGGAGTAGCAATACAATCGTCAAATTTGCTGACGACACAGTGGTGGTGGGCCTGATCTCTGCCAACGACGAGAGGGCCTACCTGGAAGAGGTCAAGGTCCTGGCGGGATGGTGCCAGGAAAACAGCCTCTCCCTGAACGTCAGCAAAACAAAGGAGATGATTGTGGACTTCAGGAGGTCGGGGGTCAAGGACTACAGCCCCCTCAGCATCGACGGGGCACCGGTTGAGAGAGTCAACAGCTTTAAGTACCTCGGAGCCTACATATCCGAGGACTTGACATGGACCACACACATTAACAGTGTTGTGAAGAAGGCACGACAACGCCTCTACTTCCTCAGGCGCCTAAGGAAGTTCCAAGTCAGCCAGAAGATCCTTAAGAACTTCTACTCATGTACAATAGAGAGCATCTTGACCGGCAACATCACCTCCTGGTTTGGGAATAGCACTGCACAAGACCAAAGCAGACTACAAAGAGTGACACGTTCAGCCGAACGCACAATTGGAGGGGGGCTCCCCACCCTCCAGAACATTTACTACAAGCGTTGCAAGGGCAAGGCTAAGAGAATCATTAAAGACTCCAGTCACCCGAACAACTGCCTCTTTGAACTGCTGCCGTCAGGCAAGCGATACAGGAGTCTCAAGGCGAGCACAGAAAGACTCAGAAGAAGCTTCTATCCCCAGGCCATCAGGCTGCTAAACGAACAATGAATGAACACTACACAACAACAACCACCAAACGCACATAGCACACACATCCACACGCACACACTCACTTTAAACAAACACACTGTAGCACCCACTCCACACACTTATAGCACACACCCACTTTAAACAAACACACTGTAGCACCCACTCCCCACACTTTATATTTATGGATGAAGGATTGCACTACAACTCGTACACCTTACTGTAAATTGTACCTAAAATTGTACCTCATCCCATTTCTGCTTTGCACTAGATAGTACTGTACATTAGTACACTGCATAGTATTGTGTATTGTATATTATATGGTAACTCAGAACATTGTACATATGTCTATACCGAACACTGTGACCTCATTTTCTTCTTCTAAATTCATGCTATATTATGTTATTATGTTATTTGATACTATCTTGTCTAGCACAGTCTCTGGAGCGTAACAGTAAGAAGCATTTTGTATGAAAGTATTCTGTACTTCTGTATGACAACTATTAAAGAACTTGAACTTGAATTTGAACTAGTGCGAAAAGTACGGTACTCCCGTGGTGGATTCTGTGTTGGATTATGTTGGCAAAACGATGGACATCAATACTTGGAATGGCGATCAGATAATTGGAATATTCTTTTCGGGGTACATCCTAGTCGAGGTAAGGGCTATATGGTATCAATCTTGCGTTGATCCAAGAATGTTTTCATTGCGATCCGAGCGTATGTGTGTAATGCTAGTCCATAACGTATTCCGTTGGTGACGATCAAAGCATCGAAACAACGGAACATAATACCGATCATATGCATTTGATTTTTTTTATTGTAGCGTGTGTAGGGACAAAACGCCAATGGATTTAGTATAATACACATTGCGGCTTATAATCAGCCTCTCAGGAATTGGCCCGGATCATTCCGAAATAACACTCATATTCACCACGGTATAAAACGGGAACGTATGGATGGAAAAATTATTTCTGGCTTCATAAGTGAATTGAACCCAGTGTCAAATGACTATAGTATTGTATCCATAGCTATAATATATAGAATATAGTTATAGCGCTACAAACAAGGTGACGGACTCTATTAGTTTAATGGGTGGCATCGCATAGCCGTTTACCGGAAACAGCGTGGCACAGAATGTGTTAAGACACCAAGACCTTGAGGAACCATCATAGAAAAATAAATGTATGTGATTCGGTAACAAAAACCTTTGAAATTTGGACAACTTCCGCAATGGATTTGAAATGAAAAAATCCAAGATGGGCTTCATGCGCAGACGTTCAGCTTTCATTTGAGGGTAGGGAATGCCAAGTCAATCACCTGACCTGAATCCAATTGAGCATGCATTTCACTAGCTGAAGACAAAACTGAAGGGAAACCCAGTGTCTGGTGATGTCTATGGGCTCCAGACTTTGTCATCGACTGCAAAAGATTTGCAACCAAGTATTAAAAAGTGACAATTAGATTTATGATTGTTAGTCATTTAAAATCCATTGTGGTTGGTGTACAGAGCCAGAATAAGCTAAAATAACACATTCATACGGAGCGCAAAAGACTGCATGGTCTCGCTAAAAACTGCATGGGATTAGCATGACGTGGGCATAAAGGGAAGACTTGTGTGTAACCGCGAGTAACCGTGCCAACAGAGCAGGTGTGTGTCAGTGTGAAAGTGTATCATAAATTGGGATGTGTGTGTGTGTGTGTGTGTGTGTGAGTGTGAGTGTGAGTGAGAGAGAGAGAGAGAGAGAGAGAGAGAGAGAGACGACTGTTACACAAACGGTAGTTTTCACATTATGTTTACTGTATAAAAAACTAAAACAACTTCCTCAAATGGGAAGAATGTTTGTGTTGTTTTTCGCCCTCAAAGCACAGACGTAGTGCGATTTCATAGGAAACTCAGAAGAACATGTCTTCACATCCCCCAGGCACATCCTCCTGCACAGTGTGTGCCAGGGAAGATCCTCTTCCTCCTCTTAGGAATAAATCAGGTCAAGGGCTTTCTCCAACATGCCAGTCTTAAAATAACTCCCTCTACCTCTATACCTCGTTCTCTTTCTTTCTCTCTCCACCTCGTTCTCTCTCTCTACTTCTATATGGATAAAAAAGGCACTCTGGGATATGGATTGTTAACTGTTGCCAAAGCAAAAGGTAGCACTGGGTGAATGCCGTCATAATAGGGGCGTTTCGCACACAGTCATACTAGTAGCTTGACTAATCCCAAGCTGACCTGGGGGCAAGAGAGAAAGAGAGAGAGCAAGAGAGAGAGAGAGAGAGAGAGAGAGAGAGAGAGAGAGAGAGAGAGAGAGAGAGAGAGAGAGAGAGAGAGAGAGAGAGAGATACAGAGACACACACTTGAATGATGGATGAAAGATGGAGAGATAAGTGAGGGGTAGTATGGGGAGGTAGAAAGACAGGGGGGGGGGGGGGGGGGGGAGTGAAAGTGAAAGTGTGGTAGTCTGTGTTGTTACTGTGGTCGAGACAGGGTTGATGTTTAATCACACATCTCCCACAAGACGTCCGGCCGGGGGCCTGTTCTCAGAGGGGATTCCCAGACCTCTTTGAAAGCATCATCAGCGGACTTGAAGGGCACATGAAGCCTGGCCGGCCGCCGTATGAACTCTGCTCACACCCAGACAGGATATTAGCACATTACCAGCCAGCTCTCTCTCTCTCCTTCCGACATGGCCATTTTACATGAAGATGCTTTTTGTTAGCGTCGAGGCCTCCTTGTAATTAGCCATCGCAGTGCCTGCTAGTGAGAGTATGAGCAGTGTGTTTTGGGGAGGGGTTTCAACTGTGGCCTCTCGCCGTAAAGACAAAACACACAAAAAAAAAAAAAAAAAAAAAAAAAAAAAGGGAGAAGCCCTCATTCCTTCCTATGCATAAATAATCAAGAAGATAACAAGAGAAAAGGCAAACTCATTTGTTAATTATGTCCTCTTCGAAGTCACTAGGCTACAAAAGACTCAGATCCAGGGGAATCAAAGAATGTCTGGGGTTGCTGAGTGCAGGCTGTGGGGTTGTGTGTGTGTATGTGTGTAGAAGTGGGGGATGAGAACACCGTGTACTAAAAGCTGCAGAGGCAGCGAATATCTTCTACACAGACACAGGCACGCATGCATGCATGTACACACACACGCACTGGCGCGCGCTTGCACACGCATACACACGCACTGGCGTGCGCTTGCACACGCATGCACACACACACACACTCGCTTGCACACACTTGCTTGCACACACACACACACACACACACACACACAAACCTACAGAGGGCTGTGTGGTCTGGCGGCACTACTTTACATGAGAGCAGACATGTGACTGAGTAATGAGAGACTAGGAGCGTGGAGGCAGAGGAGGAAGAGAAGGGGTGTGGGGGTGAATACAAACAGTGCTGTTAGGTTAGTGTTGGAGTATACCAGCAGGGCCGGAGGGTGGGGGGAGAGGGGGTGGCCAGGGCTAATCGCTACCCCAGACGAGGCCGCCAATGGGGGTGGGCAGAATTCCAGAGGCCCCCTGCTGGAGGGAGAGCCGAGGATAGGTATCTGGTTGGTTGGAGGGAGATGATGGGGGGGGGGGGGGGGGCTAGGGAGAGAGCTGGTGAGGAAGAGAAAGAGAGGGGGAGAGAAACAGAGACAGGGAGACGGGAGAGAAAGAAAGGTAGAGGAGAAAGGGGAGGACATGGGGTGCTTTGTATGCGTATACACATCATACATGACCACTGCTTCCTGCACGTCCCAATACACTTCACTACAGAAACCACTTCACTAGAGACCACTACACTACAGAAACCACTACACTACAGAAACCACTACACTAAAGAAACCACGGAACGTAGACCAAATGCGTCCACATTTTTATAGGATTCTAGCACATTTTCATAACAATAGCGAATATTACCGTTTTCATTGAGGTTTCTTACAAATTAACGATGCTTTATGTTGTCCTTTATATGCCGATTATCATTCAAATCTTAAATTGTACCATATGTCCCCCTTTAGACAACATATGTAACGCTACCAGTGCACTTTTGTTAAGATAATTAGTTTACCATTTGCGGTCGCTATACCGAGGTCGCAGTAATAGTTTACCGCTGTTCAGATCACGGCGAAGAATAGACACATCCCAGTGATCTTGGGAAATGTATTCATGTAGTTTTCAACATTTTCACCTTTTAATTTTAAACCAATGCTGCCATCTACTGACAACAGAAAGTGTTGTCTATCGTCACTTCCGTATACAGCGTCGCCCGAAACCCATTCTAGAGATTCCCACTTTTTACTGGGAATGGGGCATGGCCGTATTTGGTCCCAGACAATAAGAGTGGCTGCGATTGGTCACTGTGACGTTACACTACAGAAACCACTACACTACAGAAACCACTTCAATACAGAGACCACTACACTACAGAGACCACTACACTAAAGAAACCACTACACTACAGAGACCACTACACTAAAGAAACCACTACACTACAGAAACCACTTCAATTATATACAGAGACCACTACACTACAGAAACCACTTCACTACAGAAACCACTACACTACAGAAATCACTTCACTATAGAAACCACTTCACTACAGAAACCACTTCACTACAGAAACCATCAAGATGATAGCCTGTCCTTTCTCCAGGACCTGACACTGTCCGTCTATCAACAATAATGCACCCACGGTGACTCGTATTTAAGTCAAGTAGCTACTGACTAGCTTTAGCTGACTAACGTTATCAAATGTCAATGCGGGGAAGACGAGCTAGGTCAGCTAGCTTAGCTTGATAACGTTGCCGTGGCTAAAGTTGGTGCTATTCATAATCCAGCAATAATGGCTGCAGACCTGCAAGCAAAGTACAGCAAGTTCCAAGTGCCAAAGGATAAGAGTCTGAGGCGGAGTCTCAAAAGAGAATGTTGAATATTTATTTTGCATCGAAAATCACAACATAAACGGTAATACTAGCTACTAGCTAACAGACTGGGTAGCGAGTCTCCCAGGTACTGCACAGCACTCTCTCCCACCTTGACCGTCAGAAGGGGGGCTATGTGAGACTGTTGTTCATTGACTACAGCTCAGCGTTCAACACCATAGTCCCCACCAGACTGGTGGACAAGCTGATCGAGCTAGGCCTGAGCTCCGCCCTGAGCGCCTGGGTACTGGACTTTCTGAGTGAAAGACCCCAGGCGGTCAGGGTGGGGGGTCAGACCTCCAACACCATCACCCTGAGCATCGGGTCCCCCCAGGGCTGTGTTCTAAGCCCCCTGCTGTACTCACTCTACACACACGACTGTGCGGCCAAGTTCAGCTCCAACTCCATTGTGAAGTTCGCCGACGACACGGTGGTGGTGGGGCTGATCTCGGACAACGACGAGAAGGCCTACCGAGAGGAGGTTGAGGTACTGGAACGTTGGTGCCAGGACAACAGCCTGCTCCTGAACATTGGTAAAACCAAGGAGCTGATCGTGGATTATAGGAGAGGACAGCAGGAGACACACACACCACTGACGATTAACGGGGCTACCGTGGACAGGGTGAGCAGCTTCAAGTACCTGGGGGTCCACATCTCAGAGGACCTGACATGGTCAACACACATAAACACAGTAGTAAAGAAAGCGAAGCAGCGCCTCTACCACCTGAGACAGTTAAGGAAGTTCAGAGTATCGGGGAAGATACTCCAGTCCTTCTACTCAGGAGCTGTAGAGAGCATCTTGACCGGAAACATCACTGCCTGGTATGGGAACAGCACGGCACAGGACAAGAAGGCCCTACAGAGTGTGGTGCGCTCAGCCGAGCGTACCACGGGTATTGCGCTACCTCCCCTGCAGGCTCTATACAACAAGAGGTGCAAATCCAGAGCCTGCAGGATAATGAAAGACCCCCACCACCCCAATAACAGCCTGTTCCAGCTGCTGAGGTCAGGCAGACGCCTGCGAACTCCAGCTACTAGGACGGAGAGGCTTAGGCTAAGCTTCTTCCCCCAGGCCATCAGAGCCTTGAACAATGAACATTGAGAGACACAGAAACTGAACTATCCACACACAAGCACATACACGACACGCACGCTGAGCACGCTCACACACTAGCAGCCACTTTAACACTCATGCCGCACACACGCACACTTATGGCCAGAGGAAAGGCCACTTAAAGTAGTATAGCATCAGGAACAGTGTATTGCACTACTAAAGCTACCTAGCATGTCCTATATGCTCTGTAAATACTAATGTACAGATACCGAGATGGCACACCATGTACCTGTTTATTGCACTGTTTTATTGGATTCTATTAATATGTTGTACCACTGTATTTTATTGGATTCTATTATATGTTGTACCACTGTATTGCACATCGTCGCGGGCAAGACCAGCCGCATTTCATTGTATACCTGTATGCCGTGACAATTAAAACTCTTGACTTGACTTGACTTGAGTGCAACACCGTCTAACGTCCGTGCGGATCATTGGAGTAGGGTATATCTGCAGTGCCGCAGCCCCATACTCATTGATTAATGATACTAATACTAATCTATACAATCACCTGTTGTTGAATAAATACCATTACTTTCTAGTTATTACTAAAAAACAGTATATATAAAACAGTATCTGTAAATTTTTTTTTTAAATTTAAAAAGTATAATATATATAATTTTATTTATTTATTTTTTTATGTATGCACTGGTATCGGATCAGTATCGGTATCGGCCGATACCCAAAGCTTAGGTATCGGAATCGGATCGGGAAGGAAATTGTATCGGAACATCTCTAATTCACACCCCCATGGTTATGGAGAGATGAGCAGCAGAGTTATGGAGAGATGAGTAGCAGAGTTATGGAGAGATAAGCAGCAGGGTTATGGAGAGATGAGCAGCAGGAACCAACTGCTGTCAGTTGGTTCACTTCTTAACTCACAGGGATAACTCAAGTCTGTGAGGTGGAAGGCATCAGATCAGAACCTCTGGACATTGTATGTGGGGTGCCGCAAGGATCAATTTTAGGTCCTCTTTTATTTCTGATATATGTCAATGACATGCCAGCATCTGTGAAATGTAAACTACTATTGTATGCAGATGATTCAGCACTTCTGGTGCCAGGTAGGGATGTCAGGGAGATTGAGAGAGCTCTGAGTTCTGAGCTAGAAAGTGCCAGAGTGGCTCATAGATAATAAGATGTCCATTCACCTAGGCAAGACTGAGTCGATCCTTTTTGGCACAACAAGGAGATTAGGCAAAGTCGATCGCATGGAAGTCTCCTGTAATGGAGCAGTAGTCACAGGGAAAACTAGTGTCAAGTACCTAGGACGTACACTAGAGCAGTCTCTCTCATGTGAGAATAGTGCTGCCAACATTTTATCCAAGTGTGCAGGCAAACTCAAGTTCCTGTATCGGAATACCAGGCTTTTTGAACTTGCTGTTAAAAAGCTGTTAGTCCTCCTTGCTTCAATGTCATTTTGACTATGCGAGCGCAGCATGGTTCAGTGGTCTGTCGACTAAATAAAAAAATAAACTGCAGGTTTAGCAAAACAACACTATTCTGTACATACTAGGTGTGCCTCCCAGAACGCATGTAGGAAGTGCCAAATTCACAAAGGTGGGACTGCTACCAGTGCACCTCAGGTTTGAACAGGTGAAACTGAACCACATGTTCAACATAGTAAATGATACAGTCCCAAGCTATCTGAAGTATCAGATCAATATGATACCAGGGCCAGTGTTCGCTCTTGTAAGGTGCTGCGGGTCAAGTCAAAAATGGCTCAGAGCTCACTTTTCTACACCGGTATCTCAATGTGGAACAGCCTTCCACTTTGGATAAAACTGTCAGGTTCTAGAGGAATATTTAAAGGTCAGGTTCACTCATATCTCTGGGGTAAAGTGGCCGGATAGCTGTCAGGTCATACTTGTATTGTTGTTTTAATGATGGTATAATGAAATGCGCTATTTTATGGTATTTGGTCAGGATGATATTGACTTGTTTTTAGATAATGTAGAATATGGATTTGTTGTATTGGACTTTTGCTTTATGTGTTGTTTTATATGTTATTTGTATATGTCCTTTGGTCAGAACATCGGGGACCATGATGGAAATAAGTGTTGTCACTTTTGCATGTCATCCCTTGGATTTGTTGTGTCTTTGGATCTATAAATAAAATCAATCAATCAATCAATCAGGGTTATTATGGAGAGATGAGCAGCAGGGTTATGGAGAGAGAGACGAGCAGCAGGGTTATGGAGAGATGAGCAGCAGGGTTTGATTTTGATTTTATTACGGATCCCCATTAGCTGGTGCCATGGCAACCAGCTAGTCTTCCTGGGGTCCACACAAAAAAACATACAAAAACAATTATTGCAAAACAGAATGATTAAAAGCCAGTACTCAACATACAATACACAATGAAACTAACAATTAAGATGGCTAAAATTACATGCAAGCAAAGAAACAGAAAACAAAATAAAACAAACAAAATACAAAATACAGTGTTAAATACAATTTAAGATTGTTTTTTAAATTGAATATTTTTAAGAATTGCTTTTAGAATGCTCATCAATGTTACTAAAACATCAATTTCACCATACCTTTAAAAAGAAAAGAAAAAACACACAAAGTAATCAGAAGAAGTTTTGGATAACATGGCTGCAGCTACACTCATGCATGACATATATTAATTTCCTTCCGGATTATGGCTCCTTTGAGTTTCTTTTTGAAACTGTCCTTGTTTTCCGTCCGTATAATATGTAATGGGATCCTATTCCAGTATGTTATGGCTCTATACATTGCAGTTTTCCTTAGAGCGTTGGTTCTAGGCAGAGGTAGGGTGAAGCGACTACTTGAAGCATGTCTGGTATTATGGTCATGTCTATCATTGGTGGATAAAAGCATAGAATACAATTGAGTGGGTTTACCCAAGGTACAAATGTTCTTTAAAAACCTAATCAAACTGCATGCTAGTCTCTCCTCCACCCTCATCCACGACAGTCTAGCATGCATTCCCTCCACACTATTCCTTATAGAGCAGTGAAGAGTGAGTCGGGCAGCTATTTTGAGTGAGCTGGAGTTTACTAAGCTCTTGCTTTGACGCGCTAGACCAAATTGCTGGGCAGTAGTCAAGATGGGACAAGACTAAAGATTGTACTACCATTTTAATTGTTGTATTCGTTAGGAGGTAGGCATTTATTCTTATTATGGAGATGTTTCTACTCATCCTGGTAACCATGTTATTAATCTGGGTAGACCAAAGTAGTGCCTCGTCAATAGTTACACCCAACAATTTGGCCTCCTTCACTTGTTCAATACCAGCGTCTTGTAATGAGAGACTCAGTCTATGCTCCGACCTTAAGGCATATTTAGAGCCGAGTATAAGACATTTTATTTTTGCTACATTTAATTTGAGTCTGTTTTCAGTTATCCAATTCGAAATCATAAATAATTCACTCTGAAGTATCTTATTCACTTGTTCTGTGCTCTCAGCGGATGCATATATAGTTGTATCATCAGCATAAATCGCTGTACCTGCACTTTCCAATACATAAGGCATATCATTTACAAATATAGAGTAAAGGAGGGGTCCAAGACAACTTCCTTGGGGAATACCACACTGGAGTGTTACCATATTTGACATGGAACCATTAAATATAACACATTGTTGTCTATTAGACAAGTAGCTTCTCATCCATTCCATGGCAGTGTCTTCAAACCCATATGTGTGTAATTTCAATAATAATAGGTCATGATCTATGATGTCGAAAGCCGCATTGAAATCCAAGAGCACTGTACCCACAACTAACTTCCTATCGATCAGCTGTAGCCAGCTATCTGTAAGAGATGTTAAAGCAGTTCCTGTAGAGTATCCTACTTTGTATGCATGCTGGAAATCAGAATTATTGCTTGAACACAATTCCTTCCAATAACTTACCTATTACTGGTAAAATACTAATGGGCCTACTGTTTGAACCTGTAAATGGCTCTTTACAGTTCTTTGGTAGTGGAGTTACTTTGGCTACTTTCCAAGGCTGAGGAAAGACCCTCTCTTCAAAACATAAATAAAATATATGCGATAGTGGCTTAGCCACAAAATTTGCAGACATTTGTAGCAGTTTTCCATTCAGATTATCAACACCGCAAGGTTTATCTGGTTTAAGTGCTAGGAGGAGCTTTTCAATATAATTTGGACTTGTGCTCCTGAATTTAAATCGGCATTTCTTGTCATACATTATATGTTTTTTAATTACAGAGTCTGACAGCTTACCACTCGTTGGCAACATTTGATTTCTAATTGTGTTTACCTTGGAAACAAAGTAGTTGTTGAAATGGGTTGCAATGTCAAATGGTTTAGTGATGAATATACCATCTGACTCAATAAATGATGACGTTTTGCCTATTTTATTTCTACCCATAGCTTCATTCAATGTTTTCCATAGTCTCTTACTATCCCCTTTACACTCCTCCAATCTGGTTTGATAATAATGTTTTTTCTGCTGCCTATTCATTTTGGTTATTTTGTTTCTCAATGAGCGGTAAACTTTCCAATCTTCTGGATTCTCTAATGCAATAGCTACTTTTTTCAGTCTGTCTCTTTCTTTCATGCCGTTTTTCAACTCAGGATCCAGCCAGGGTGTTTTGATTGCTCTGACGGAGAGCTTCTTTACAGGAGCATGTTTGTCACAGACATCTGTAAATAATTCCATAAACTTCTCTAATGCAGCTTCTGTATGCCTTGTCTCTAGCACATTATTCCAGAGTAAATTTTGTACATCATTAATAAACTCATCCTCAGAAAATGTCTTATATATTCTTTTATAAATAATTTTTGGTCCTACCTTAGGAACCTTCATCTTTAAGGTTAACGCAATAATGTTGTGGTCACTGAAGCCCACAGGCTCAGATACAACTTTTGAACATTTTTCCCTGGCATTCGTAAAACAATGGTCTATACAGGTCGATGAGACTGATCCTGCACTATTATTAATTCTTGTTGGTACATCAATAATTTGAAACAAATTACATACAGCGGCTGCATCATTCAGTTTCTTCTTCAGTGTACAACTTCTGGAAAACCAATCAATATTCATATCTCCTAATATACAGATTTCATTATCTCTGTCGGTTACATTCTGCAGCATTGTACATATATTGTCTAAGTATACAATGCTAGAGCCTGGTGGCCTATAGCAACAGCATATCAGCAATGGTTTCAAATAAGGCATGTGAACTTGTAGCCATAAGGCCTCCACCCCTGTAATACTTAAGTCCTTTCTTACTTTGACCGGGATATGATTTTGAACATAGAGAGCAATGCCCCCTCCATATTTGTCTCTATCTAATCTAAAAATATTATATCCTTGTATATTCAGTGGTGTATCCTCTATTATTTCATCTAGGAAGGTGTGTCTCTGAAATAGCCATTATGTGTAAGCTGTTATCTAGCATTATAGAGCTCAGCTCATGCACCTTATTCTTCAAGCTACAAATATTCAAATGAGCAAGTCTTAGACCTTTTTTGTGTATTTTAAGCATAGCGGTCAACATTTCGATTTGAAAAAACGTGCAGGTTTTAGCCACCCCCTCAGCCCGCCCCCTCCCACCCGGCCCCGCCCCCTCCCAATGGAGCTGCCTCGTCGCTGCTGGTCAAAACCGATATTATTTTGTTTTCCTACTGTGTAGAGTGTAAATGCTATAAAAATACAGTAAATTACCTTTTATCAAAATATTAACCATTAAATAAAGGTTGTAATCTGTAAATGCATTTGATTTTACTGTAATTTGACAGTATTTGGAAACCATAGATGCCAGACATTTAGTTTTCTTGCAGCTTTTTTTCTTACAGTCTACAGTCAGTGAATCCTAAATCTCCACTAGGCAACCACTTAAAGTTATCAGTCCAACAAGGACTGGGTGAACTAGTTGCTATATTAAATTAATCAGATACCTGGTTGTAAGTGAAATGCTGTGAACATCCCTGCATTAAGTGTAAGACAAATTCAGTATAAATTCAGTTTATGTAGTAGTAGCATTAACATGTTCATATTTATTGAAATCTTACAATTCATACATAAATGTTATGATGAATTGAAAATGGGGGAAGAAGTCCTTCTCTGGTCTGCATCCCCTTAACAATTGTGTATTGCACAATACTGTATTGTACCCATCTGTTAAAGTTAGCAATCAATCAATGTATTACCAGTGTCTTTATACCTTCATCACTGTAGGCTACATATTAATACGACAACTCAAGAAGAATCAAGAGGTTTATTTGTCACATACAGTGAAATGCAGGTGGTCACGCCCGCATTGATTGTGCAAAATGCAAAAAAATATAGGTAACAGGATATGCATGATAAAAAAAGACATGCCATGTTCCTGAAAAAGCTATAAAAAATACCTATGGTCATTAATTTAGCAGTGGGAAATGGGAATATCATTTTTGGAACAGTGTGTGTGTCTATTATGTCTGTGTAGTATGTCTGTATTGAGCCGTACTGTATTGTACCCATTCTGCAATCTGTTAAATAAAGTTTTCATTCATTCTACAGAGAAAAATGATAGAAAAAAAAGTGTGAAGTGCCACAGAACAACAGTGACCCTTTTGGAAATTGACATCCTGTTTGTTCCTTTATAACCAGTATATTCTTTATAGACTTTAAAACTAAACTCTGGTTGGAAGACAGTGAAATGATTGTTGTGTGAACCTAACCTCTTCTGCTTAAGAAAGAATTGCCTGGTCTGCATAGAGGTGTCTGTGAGAGCAAGCCTGCAGTAGGGAGTTAACCCTAAAGAATGTGACCCTGAGAGGCAGCAGGAGAGGCCGCAGAAGAGGAAGGAGGAGAGGAGAGTAAACTGTAATGTGTACTGTAATGTAAACTAATGTACTATAGTACACTGAGTACTGTATTGTACCTATAACCTATTGTACCTGTATATATCTGTATATGTATGTGTTAGGCTAATCATGCTAAAAAAGGACCATGTACTATATTCTCGTGCAGAAAGTGTGAATTGCTTCCACCATGTCAATACTGCTTGGCCACTGGGGAATGTGAGACGACCGTGGGGCCTCTGGTAGCCTGCTAGAAACAGATAGGGATTTTCCAACACAAGGTAATCTGTTGCTCCTCCAGTTACTGTGACGAATACAGAGGGAGGAGAATTCATCATGTGTTATACGTTGATTGGCTAGTGGAATGACATAGCTATGACATCACTGTATTTGGACCAATAAGCGAAGAGATCTAGGGCCCTTTATAAAGGCCAACTTGCCAGATCACAGACAGATTTTGAGCTTTTGAGAGATTTTAAAGATTTTCCAAGCAGGCACAAGCCGTGTCAGATGAGATGTTTTTGTTTTATAATTCTTTTAACTGAGTTGGATATTTCCAATGAAGTCTCCTTTGTAACTTGCCTTTTCTAATTAAAAATACTTCTTTATAATATCTATTGAGTTCGTGGACTGCTTTCTGCCGCAATGGGCCACGATGCTGGCCGCGCCCTGATTTCCTCTGAGGTGACTATGTCCTGAAATACAGATTGAATCAATTGCTGGTTAATGCTTTTCAGCTAAAGTTATAGATTATATATATATATACTATTGACGGTAGTAATGCTTGGTTTCACTGTTTGTTGTTTGCGAGCGCCGGTAGCCACTGTGTTGGACGGGTCCCATCAGATTTGTGGGAAACTGAAAGTCTAAGCCACTGCAGGGCCGGACGATCGGTACCATGGATTGATGGGCCTGTCAAACTGATAAGGGGTTATGGGACTTGCAAATGATTGTTAGTACGCTAATATTACACTATTGGCAGTAGTAAAACTTATTAAACGGTGAAGTAATATCATCAAGCTTTCAAATGAGCAGTATTACAGACCATTCCTCACAAATGAGGACGGTGATGGTGGTGACGGTGACGTAAGATCATCAAGCTTTCACATGAGCAGTATTACAGACCATTCCTCACAAATGAGGACGGTGATGGTGGTGACGGTGACGTAAGATCATCAAGCTTTCAAATGAGCAGTATTACAGACCATTCCTCACAAATGAGGACGGTGATGGTGGTGACGGTGACGTAATATCATCAGGTTTTCAGAGAAGCAGCATTACAGGCCCTTTCGTAAAATGATGATAATAATGATGATGATGATGATGATAATAACAAAATATGTTTATTATAGGCATATAAGAGTTCTCCTAGACAATACATTCGGTTTATTACAAACAAGAAGAGATTAACAACTCTTCATGATTACATTTCATATCAACTGGATATAACTAGACCAGTGACTTGAAGTAATCTAGACAGAAATAGTAATTGACTCGAGAACTTGGCGAGTTTAGCACCTCGCCGGGGGATATCGAGCGGCCACAGGTTTTATATCTCGAGTAGGTGATTGAGATATATAGAGACGACCTGTAGCTCTTTTCAAAAAGCCAATGCGATTTTGTGTTTTTCCTCAATATCTCTGCAATGCCTGCGAGTTACCAGTAACTGTATTTGTCATACCATGACAATTCACGACAACTTTTAAAACGGATCAATTTATTTATATGTATAAATCGCATTCAGGAAATTGGGCGTCAGTGGAGGAATGGGAGGAGGGGACAGTGGAGGCGCAGAGGCGCAAACGGCTGTTAGTGTTCACCAACCAACACATTTACACATTCCTGCATTTGTATTGTTTTATCCACAGAATATTTGCAAACCTTTTGTTCCAGAGACAAAAGCCACAGAGTGGGCAATCAAGAGACACTGGCTAAGTTGATTTGACACGCTCGGTCCGCGGCCGCCTCGGTGCGTCAGTCTACTCAATCCCCTGAGCTCTGAGCTTTATCCGGTCGCGTCGCTGTCTTCTTCTGGTCGCAACGGTCTGACTTCCTGTGATAACTGTCTAATCTACACTGCTGCCACCTGTCGTCACGGAGGAGAATTGCACCCATTTTGTAAAAAAAAATAATAATAATAATAAGTACAAAATACGTACCAATCCGTGAGCCGTGAAGAGGCCGTGCAGAGGGTCGAAAAACAGGAGAATCCCGGTAAAACCGTGAGTGTTGACAGCTATGATTTTAAGTGACATTGTCATGATTTAGTTTAATTAAATGAACAAGATCAAATAAGAAATAAAAATAAAATAAGATAAAAACTGGAAAACCGTGTTCCTCAGACTGTGGTACACACATTCAAATGAGCAAGTAACGCCTTGGGCGACAGTTTATTACTTCTACTTATTAGAGCTGTTTTGCTGTTCTCTCCTGGGTTGCACAATGAGTATATCATATTTCAGATAGGCCCATTCTCCCCTTGCTCTTGCTGCTCTCATCTGAGGTAGCAGTTCTTTACGTTTTTGGCGCACAGCATCCGAGAAGTCTTCATTCATATAAATGTTGGTGCCTTTTAGATTGGTAGCTTTTGAGAGAATTTCCTGTCTATCTTTATACCTGAATAACTTCACTAATATAGATCGTGGCCTCTTGCCATCACCATCAGCCGATGGCCTTCCAATACAGTGTGCTCATTCTATTTCTATATGCTTTTGATACATTTTCATTTTTTCACTTAAGATTTCTCTGAATTTCTTTTCAGAGTCCGACCAATTTTCGTCAGGTGATTCTGGGATGCCGTCAATGACAATGTTGTTTCTCCTAGACTGGTTTTCTAGATACTCAACTTTGTCCAGCCAGCGTTTGTTTTCAGCTTGAAGAGCCTCAGAGTTGGATTGAAGGTGTTTAATAGCACCAGTGGTCTCAGAATTAAGAGTGACCTTCAATTCATCCACTTCTCTCAAGAGTATTCAAGGCTCCTTTTAACCTCCTGCATTTATCTAGACAGATCATCAATACGCTTATTGGTTGAGTCATTGATCATTTGCACAAAGCCCTTGAAACTATTCTCTTGTTGCGTGATAAGATCTTTATAGTAGGACTTTTGTTGGTCCAAAAGCTCACGAACAACTGAGAGAGAAATAAGGTCTTCTTCATTTTTCTTAGGTGGCATTTTATCAGATTGTCAATGCCCCTCTAGACAGTTAAACAGTTACAACTGGCCTGATGGTGACACCTGGGCCTGGCCTGATGGTACAGCCTGGGCCTGGCCTGGTGGTGGTAGCTGTGCTGGTGGAGCCTAGGCCTGGCTTGATGGTGAAGCCTGGGCCTGGCCTGATGGTGGTAGCTGGGCTGGTGAGGCCAGGGCCTGGTCTTATGGTGAAGCCTGGGCCTGGCCGCGTGAATATTAAAGGCAACCAACTTGTGTTCGGCTTTTCTCTGATTGGCCGCGCCCCCACGCGCAGTCGTCCCACGTCCCAAATGAAATCCAAGGAGCGCAAGCGAGCGGCAGCGCGGGCAACCAACTTGTGTACCATGGGCTGCTGTTCCAACGCACTTGTGTTGGGCTGCTGTTTCACTTGTGTATAAACAAAGCCCATACAGTTATGAACTGCGCTGAACTAGAAAGCGTAACGTTATTATGTTTCGCGTTTTTAACAACCAACTACCAGATTCACTCGTGTATAAACAAAGCCCATACAGTTATGAAATGCGCTGAACTAGAAAGCGTAACGTTATTATGTTTCGCGTTAACAACCAACTACCAGATTCACTCGTGTATAAACAAAGCCCATACAGTTATGAAATGCGCTGAACTAGAAAGCGTAACGTTATTATGTTTCGCGTTTTTAACAACCAACTACCAGATTCACTCGTGTATAAACAAAGCCCATACAGTTATGAAATGCGCTGAACTAGAAAGCGTAACGTTATTATGTTTCGCGTTCCATTGATTAACGCCATTACCTGCTGTGCTGTAGGAAGCAGAGGTACAGTAAGTTACAGTAGGTGTAGGTTACATGTTTAATCAAAGCCCATACCATTTTTTAGATGAATGATTGTGGATATAATATAGAAAACACATCATTATGATATTGTCAGAGGGAGAGGCATGACTTCGCGACAGCCATAACTATATAACTGTAACGTTATATGTTATTTCGCCCGTGGAGGCTGCTGAGCCTGAAGCGCCAGCGGGGCGACGCGGTGGTTTATCCCCGGCTTTCGTGCGCCGCCGCCGGCTTGATACAGCTTCAGCAGCAGCAGCGGCGGTGCTCTGTTGTAGGAAGCCCTTCAATGACAGCGGCGCGCTCTCATATTTTGCGAATGCATAAACTATATCTTAAATTATGGCTATGTGTCTAATATGGCTGTCGCTTATCAATGACTTCGCGACAGCCATATTAGACACATCGCCATAATTTAAGATATAGTTTATGCATTCGCAAATATGAGAGCTCTGTCATTGAAGTGGGTGGTGGCAGCATTACTAACAGTAGCGATTTTTATTGTTTTGTCATGACCAAACATAATCCCAACATAGATAGGAGGTGTACTGTATGTCAAATGTCGGTCATGTGGTGGAAGAGTTTAGTACAGTCACACAACAGAACACCGCTGTAGTACAGTCACACAACAGAACACCGCTGGTTCGACCAGCTCTCCTGCCGCGTCTCTCTTGCCGCAAGGGCGTGTGCTAGTGGATTGATTGATTGGCCGTGTGGCCAATCAGAGAAACGCTGAACGAAAAGCTGAACACAAGTTGGTTGCCTTTAATATTCACGCGGCCTGGCCTGATGGTGGTAGCTGGGCCTCTGCTGAAGCCTGGTCCTGGTGGAAGTAGGGCCTCTGCTGAAGCCTGGTCCTGGTGGAAGTAGGGCCTCTGCTGAAACCTGGTCCTGGTGGAAGTAGGGCCTCTGCTGAAGCCTGGTCCTGGTGGAAGTAGGGCCTCTGCTGAAACCTGGTCCTGGTGGAAGTAGGGCCTCTGCTGAAGCCTGTGCCTCGCCTGGTGGAATTAGATCCTCTGCTGAGGCCTGGGCTTGGTGGAAGTAGGGCCTCTACTGAGGCATGGGCCTGGCCTGGTGGATGTATAGGACCACTGCTGCAGCCTGGGTCTGGCCTGGTGGAAGCAGGACCACTGCTGGGCTTGGTTTGGTTAAAGCTGAGTCTGGTCTCAATCTAGATTTCACAGATTCAACTTGATCTATTTAAAAATAAACACCTAAAAACCTCTGGTGAGGTTTTGGTCGATAGAACAGAGAGGATTAGCAAGATTTTGAAGAGATTGTCTCAAGGTTCCTCACAACACACTTCCTCGAGCGGCCATCTTGGATTTGGAGCTTAGCAGAAACCCACGGAAGAGTATGGAGGCCTGAGTGCTCTCCGATGAAACATGGATGCACACACACAACTAGAGCTCTTGTGGTATGACGAGTCTGTCTGTCGGTCTGTCCTCCTGTAGCCAATCAGGCCAGAGACACAGGGAGCAGAGCGGGCCCTGCCAGAGAGGGGCGGGGAGAAGCAGCAACATTTACCGTAAGCCGTGAGTCACTTCAGCCCACAGAACTGGACCTCTGCCACCCACGCACTCTCTCTCTCGCTCCTCCTCGTGTCTCTCTTCTCTTCTCTCTCTCTCTCCATCCTTCCCTCTCTATCTGTGCCAGGTCAGGCCCACTCCGGCGACCTGCCAGCAAGCTCCATATCGCTCCTCCCAGGAAATAGCTCTGGTCAGCAGATCCCGACATGACATGGGAACCACAGCCAAGAAGAAGAAGAAGAAGAAGAAGAAGAAGAAGAAGAAGAAGAAGAAGAAGAAGAAGAAGAAGAAGAAGAAGAAGAAGAAGAAGAAGAAGAAGAAGAAGAAGAAGAAGAAGAAGAAGAAGAAGAAGAAGAAGAAGAAGAAGAAGAAGAAGAAGAAGAAGAAGAAGAAGAAGAAGAAGAAGAAGAAAGGACAAATATCTTATCTCCGTGAAGATGGAAGCTTCACTAAACAACATCAGAGGTTCTTGGCCGATGCAGAGACAGGCCAAAAATAAATCTGCAATTCCCTTCCCAGATCGTGCACAAACGCCAAGTGGACTAAACTGACATTTCATTATCACATTACAGACGTTTTGATAGCCTTGGATATTATCCCCTCGGCTCTGAGCCACTTGAAGACATAAGAGATGGGCTTGTTGTAGCCAGGCGAGTTTCACTACAGCAGAGCTAAACAGATGGGCTGAACAAATGCGTGCACGCGCACACACACGCGCGCATACACACACACACACACACACACCAAGAGCCAGCTGTGTTTACTCTCCGCCCCTCTGCTCAGGCGGCCATATCATCCTCTCGCTCTCTCTTTCTGTTTGTAAGCCCAGCCAGGTAGAGGCAGGGTAAAAACAAACACAGACAGACAGACAGACAGACAGACAGACAGACAGACAGACAGACAGACAGACAGACAGACAGAACCTCAGACAGACAGACAGACCGACCGACAGACAGACAGCACTTCAGACAGACACAGACAGAACCTCAGAGGCAGTGCTCCACAGGCAGGTACACTAGAGTGCCTCTGTGCTCACTGTGCCAGAGCAGGCAGAGTGGAGCTGGGCTAACCCCAGGGGGAACAGGCACATGGCTACGGCCTGATGAGAATGCCAACACCAACAACACGCCGCGGCTAATACAAGCAGCACAGGGAGCGCTCCGAGCTGGAGTGGTCACAGGCAACTTGACTGGGAAGTGAGCGGGGAAGCGCTAGCCGTGTGCTGCTGGGCATTGGGCAATTGAGGGAATTACCAAGTGCGTTTACATTAGGGGTGTAGCGGTACACACGAAGAACGGTTCAGTACATACCTCGGTTTGGAAGTTATGGTTCGGTACGTTTCTGGTACCGTGGGGGGGGGGGGAGAAGAAATACTGGACTCACAGTTGTAGGGCCCTATGAACTCTTTTCCCACATTTTTGGGGATCCTAATTTACTGTATTTTTACCTATTTCTATTACATAATTATTATGTAGAGGACTGCTCCTATGAGGTTAGTGTATCCCCATGTCATAACTATTTGCAAGCGCCAGCATGCGAACAGACGAAGCTGCTAGTCGTCAGTCAGGAATCAAACCATCACCATCACAGTCTGTGTCTCTGTCACAATGTTGAGCACGGTGAGGTAATCCAGGTAATCCGTGGTTTCATCAACTGCAGCGGATATTTTCTTGCTTACAGATCTACTGAGGAAGTGCATGTGTTGTTCAAAGACCACAGGCAAATGGACTTGATGAAGGCTGATCTAATTTTCCGGCAAAGCGCCTCCCTACTTGCAATATTTAAATCAGGAAAGGACGAGCTTCCTCGTTTTCGCCCCTCCCCACGTATGTCCAACTCTGCACCTTCTATCCAATTCTATGCTCCACACACACAGCCTCAACATCAACAAACGCACGTATTGTACCTACATGTGAGTGTACTGTCTCGCCTATAGTTAGGTGAGTGTACTGTGTCGCCTATAGTTAGGTGAGTGTACTGTGTCGCCTATCGTTAGGTGAGTGTACTGTGTTGTCTATCGTTAGGTGAGTGTACTGTGTTGTCTATCGCTAGGTGAGTGTACTGTGTTGTCTATCGTTAGGTGAGTGTACTGTGTTGTCTATCGTTAGGTGAGTGTACTGTGTTGTCTATCGTTAGGTGAGTGTACTGTGTTGTCTATCGCTAGGTGAGTGTACTGTGGTGTCTATCGTTAGGTGAGTGTACTGTGTTGTCTATCGTTAGGTGAGTGTACTGTGTTGTCTATTGTTAGGTGAGTGTACTGTGTTGTCTATCGTTAGGTGAGTGTACTGTGTTGTCTATCGCTAGGTGAGTGTACTGTGTTGTCTATCGCTAGGTGAGTGTACTGTGTTGTCTATCGCTAGGTGAGTGTACTGTGTTGTCTATCGCTAGGTGAGTGTACTGTGTTGTCTATCGCTAGGTGAGTGTACTCTGTTGCTTATCGCTAGGTGAGTGTACTGTGTTGTCTATCGTTAGGTGAGTGAGTGTACTGTGTTGTCTATCGTTAGGTGAGTGAGTGTACTATGTTGTCTATCGTTAGGTGAGTGTACTGTGTTGTCTATCGTTAGGTGAGTGTACTGTGTTGTCTATCACTAGGTGAGTCAGGGTTCACAGACATTGCAAAATGAAATTCAAGGACATTCAAGTACTTTCCTAAGCACTATTTTTCATTTTAAAAGGGCATTTAAAAGGATACAATTCACTTTTAAATGCTGTTTTTTATAGAAAAAAAAAGTCTGATCCAATATTTATGGCTTAAAACTAGGGATGTCCAATATTATCGGCCTACCGATATTATCGGCCGATATTGGCATTAAAATGTGATATGGAAAAATATCTGTATCGGTTTTCAATTTTTTTTTTTTACATTTCTATAACCTTTATTTACCCAGGCAAGCAAGTAAGAACTCATTCTGATTTTATTTATTATGTAGTATAATGTTGTGTTAATTCCACAACAAGAGATATGTAATGTTAATTACCTGAAATTATTCAGTTTTTGGGGGGGGACGGGACCCTGCATATATCGGTATCGGTTGATATCGGTATCGGAAATTAAGAGTTGGACAATATCGGTATATCGGTATCGGTAAAAAAGCCAATATCGAGCATCCCTACTTAAAACCAATTTCCGACAATTAGTTACAATAAAAAAAATGTATTTCTTGATTCCGAATTTTGTAAAATTTTTATTTTAAGATTTTATTTATAGCATTTTCAGCTTTTTTGGTCAACGCAGGACCTTTTGGCCACGCAGGACTGACCGAGGAGAGAGGGTGAAACGGGAGGAGAAGAGGGGAAGACAAAGCTAGACTATTAACTCGGTTCACAACGGCCACCGAACTGAAAGTCCTTTACGGAGCGGCTCAGTGCAAATACACGTACTGTTACACCCCGAATTGACATGGACATTCATATTCTGAATACCAACTAATATCCTGGTTAAGGACCTGGATGCCTGGGATAAGGTGTTATACTTGTACATATCCCCATTACCAATGTACACGAGTGAAAGGAATTGCAAGCATTGACCACATTCAAGGTGGGAACAGGGGGGATAGAGATCGCAACCCGAGTGTAACATGAGAGCAAAATGACCGCCGTGTGAATATGGTCCATTGTCATGGGAGCAGAGGCCACACAGGACCACAGGACCCAGCAGTAAAGGGGAACAAGGTGTTCACATGACACAGTATCACCAGCTGATATCACAGTCATCATATTCATGTTTCTTATAGTTGGGATATGAACTATCCTGTCTAGATCCTTGAGTGTCCTGAATAATATCAGAAGATTGATGGGCATGTAAAGGTCCCACACTGATATCATGATAGAATTCGGGGTACAGAAGTACTCGCCTTTGGCAGCAGTTTAAGTTCCGTTTCCATGCAAATATTCGTATGTAAACTGGGGTATTAGAACAGTAGGGGTGTAACGGTACACAAAAACCACGTTTCGGTACGTACCTCGGTTTTGAAGTCACGGTTCGGTACGGGTTTTCGGTACAGTGGGGGAAAGTTTGGCTTTCCATGTTCCACTCAGGGGTGATGTAGTGGGCAGTAACTAATTGTACTTGTAGGGCTGTCAACGAATATTCTATATTCTTGATATTATTTGTATTCAGTGTTTTAACAGATACAAACAAAGCAGACAGGACAGACAAAATCAAGACATCACAGCGACAAATAAAAAAATATATACCCTCCCCCCTCCCAAAAAAAAAAAAAAAAAAAAAAAAACAAGACAATATATTCTATATTGAAATTAATAATCAACTTGTTAAAAAAAATTCCTATATGCGCTGCATGACGGATAGGAGACACGCAACGTCATTGAGCTGAACAACGTGCTACTTAATGAACAACAACATTAACAACAACGAAGACAGTGATTTGCACTCTGAGCAATCGCAAGCCCCGGTTGGAAATACTTTACTTAGAACCTCGAGACAGTTTTATGCAAGCTATGTAAACTACAGCTGACCTACCTTCTTTTTTATGCTAAGCTATTTTGGGAGTTTTAGCGTCAAGAATGTAAGTAGCCTACTTTGTTTTAGCACTTTATTGTAAATCATCCCTCAGGGTACAACGTTATTGAATAGAGAAAAAAGCGTCATGCAGGTCCTGTTTCATATCATTCATTTGATCTCCGAGAGACAGCCCCTTCTCAACTCACTGAGAGAGAGGGTGTGTGGGTGTGTGTGCGTGCGTTACAGGTAATCTCTCATGTTGTGTGTGGGTTGAACGAACACCCGGCCCTTTGCGCAAATTATATTTTGGGAAGGGGTGAACTTGGGAGTTTTGAATACAATTCTGCACGTAAAAAAAAGTTATTCACGTTAGGGCTGGGCGATATATCAAGTATACTGAGATGTAGTAAATTACTATATCGTGAACATCTTTTAAATTCTGGGGAGCCACAAATTGGAATTTGCTACCTTCACAGCTAAAATGCATCAGTAGCCGGCACAATTAAAAAAAAAAGTTAAATCATGGCTCCTCGACAATGTCAAAAACTAGATTTTAAAATGCATGAAAATGGTGTCCGATACATTGTTGCCTGTGGCTACGTTTGTACTGCATTTAACACTTTAACTGCCAGAAGACGTTTTTAGGCGTCCTTCCCCGCCATGCTCAAGGTGCCGAAGACGCCGTAACTCGTCTTTGATATCAATATTTAAAAAATCTGTGATCGGATTCATATTTCCCATCCGCTGGCCTGAGACCCACCAAAAAGCCCCACTGAACCCTCCAGCGGTTCAAGAGCGCCATCTGGTGGCCGATCGGCGCAATCGCCCAACAGGAAGCCACTTGGACGATGTGCTATTCACCCACACCACTTCCGGGCACTCGGTACATGTCCCGGGACTCGAGCTCGTCACAACACACAGCGATCCGTTGCCAATAACTCGATAAACAACATGATTTGGACGTATATACCATTATACAGTACAACCTGAAAATGGTTCATCTGGATAAACATCCCATAATCGAAAACGGTCTACACCACGCTGATCGTCCAACGGCGCGAGGAAGATACGGTAAGATTCAGCGTTATTTTTGAACGTGTTCGATATAAACTGCTCTGATGAACATATGACCCACACTAGATGAATGATATAACGCTGCCCACGGAATTATAAACGATCCCCCGCCCATCCGGTCAACATCAGATGATACGTAGAAACTTCTAGAAGTACGTCCAATTGAATTTTTTTATATCGCGCCGATTGCCATCAAACTGTATTTCATCATCAATATAATGCATTTGGGGCTATAGATCACGTTCTGGAGAAAGCTGCAGAAAGAGATGAAAACATACTTATACATTAGACCATATTTTACTATGAATATGTGAATGAAAAAGTTTAACGTTGCTACACAATGAACAATACATATAGGACTTTGAATGGGCCCTAATAATGGCAATCTAGCAATAGGATTTGAAAGGTTATAGCCCTGCAAAGAAGGGGAACTTATCCATAGACAAATAGAGCTGGCAACAGATGGTATATCATGAATTTAACCTCCGGCAGCCAAAGTGTTAAAATTGTCATGTCTATGTAGTTTGTCAAATTGTTATTTATGGTCATGTTTTGTCTGTCTGAGACCAAGGACCACAATGGAAATAAGTCTTGACTTTTTTGTGTAGCATCCTTGGCGTTTTTCTGGAATCTTGTAATTTTTTAAATGTCTAATAAAAGTAAATCAAATCAAATCAAATCGAGTATGTTGTCACGTCGCGGCTGAGATGAGACTTGCTTTCAGAGCTTACCTCTCATTTCATTATAAACACAGACCAGCGCGGACCTTCAATGACATGCAATTTAATTGACGCAAGCAATGGGCTAATGTTAGCTGCTAACCAAGTTATCCCATAACTAAGCTAAGCTAACTAGCGTTAGTCGCTAACCCTGGAAACGCTCAAAGCGGACTCCATGACAGACGACACCAGTTCCATTCGTGAGGAAAGGGGGTGGGTTATATTGACGAGGCTTGACAACAGAGGTTCAAAGATAACTTCATATTTATTGGTTATTCGTTTCATTATATCGGGCATCCAGTTTCCATCTCCGTGTGTTCAACTGTTCCATGTGTTGACGTTCGAGTGTGACATCATCGCCTACGGCAGCTTATACGCTCAAAATGCAAACCTAAAACAAAAAACCCGGGGGCGCTGGCTCTCTCGCTCTCTCTCTCTACGTTCAATGATTTAAAGTAGCCAAAGGTAACAGTATAAATACTAACTGGATAGTTGATGATATAAACATTTAATTTCATTATCTGAAATATTCTAAAATCATTAAGTCTGCTATAAGCCATTATCCCTTTGTGTGTGATTATTATTTTCTCACAGTAGTGTGTATATATATATATATATATATATATATATATATATATATATATATATATATATATATATATATATATATATATATGTGTGTGTGTGTGTGTGTGTTTGGCTAAAGTGGATAGAAAACACAGTACTGTGCAAAAGTCTTAGGCACCCAAGATTTTTTTTATTATATATAGTCTTAAATGTATTAGTGAGTCAGTAGACTACTTAGTACATTTTCATTTAAGCATCTTCATGGTTTAATAATGCAAACATATGTTGCAGGGACTATTATAATCATCATATTGGCGTGACTGCATGCATCAAAGGGTTAAATCAAGCATTTTTAAGTGCTTTAGATATATTGGATATATGGATGCTGACCTGTGTGCAGGCTGGCTGCAGAGGAGGAAGAGGAGGGTGCGGCTGTCACAGGCTCGGTGGCCGCGGGGCGTCCCGGGGCGGTCAGAGGCAAGGTCCCAGGGGGCAGAGGCTGGCCCCTCTTCAGCAGCTGCTTGTGCTCCTGCTGACGGAAGCGTGGGGGCACCTCTCTGGGTGGGTAGCTGCGCTGCGTTGTCTGGGGCTGCTGCGCTGTCTGGGACTGGCCTCCAGAGGGGGCACGTTTGCCATTGCCGCTGCTGGGGGGTACAGATGGGGTGGCACTGGGGTTGGCGGGGGGAGGAGGAGGGGTAGGACCGGGCTTGGCAGAGTCTGGCACTGTGTGTGTGTGGGGGGAGGGGGAGAGAGAGAGAGAGAGAGAGAGAGAGAGAGAGAGAGAGAGAGAGAGAGAGAGAGAGAGAGAGAGAGAGAGAGAGAGAGAGAAGGTTAGGGCAGTGAACAGAACACATGGCATACAGCATAAACACATGGGCACTAGCACTGTGCCCTCTCACTCCATTAGTTCACTACTCATTTGTGTCGGGTGTTGTGCTGACCAGTTTATAAAAATTATTTAAAATGTTTATTAACAACGCTGAGGCTGAGCTTTCAAACCCCGCCGTGTGTGTGTCTGAAACCCTAATTGAACTCTGGGTACCTTTGAAATTTATATCCGATATATTTCGGACCCACCCCGAGCTTTTAAGCAGTGCTTGGTGGTCCAAATTAACCTGGCTACTAGGGAGCTGCGAGTGACTGCGTATTCAAAAGCCCCTGGCTTGCACATCGCAGTCACGAAAGGGGCTAAGGTATGGCTCTGGTTAGAGGTCTGGCTACTGGGGGTATGGCTCTGGTTAGAGGTCTGGCTACTGGGGGTATGGCTCTGGTTAGAGGTCTGGCTACTGGGGGTATGGCTCTGGTTAGAGGTCTGGCTCTGGTTAGAGGTCTGGCTACTGGGGGTATGGCTCTGGTTAGAGGTCTGGCTACTGGGGGTATGGCTCTGGTTAGAGGTCTGGCTACTGGGGGTATGGCTCTGGTTAGAGGTCTGGCTACTGGGGGTATGGCTCTGGTTAGAGGTCTGGCTCTGGTTAGAGGTCTGGCTACTGGGGGTATGGCTCTGGTTAGAGGTCTGGCTACTGGGGGTATGGCTCTGGTTAGAGGTCTGGCTACTGGGGGTATGGCTCTGGTTAGAGGTCTGGCTACTGGGGGTATGGCTCTGGTTAGAGGTCTGGCTACTGGGGGTATGGCTCTGGTTAGAGGTCTGGCTACTGGGGGTATGGCTCTGGTTAGAGGTCTGGCTACTGGGGGTATGGCTCTGGTTAGAGGTCTGGCTACTGGGGGTATAGCTCTGGTTAGAGGTCTGACTCTGGTTAGAGGTCTGGCTACTGGGGGTATGGCTCTGGTTAGAGGTCTGGCTACTGGGGGTATGGCTCTGGTTAGAGGTCTGGCTACTGGGGGTATGGCTCTGGTTAGAGGTCTGGCTACTGGGGGTATAGCACTGGTTAGTTGTCTGGCTCTGGTTAGAGGTCTGGCTACTGGGGGTATGGCTCTGGTTAGAGGTCTGGCTACTGGGGGTATGGCTCTGGTTAGAGGTCTGGCTACTGGGGGTATAGCTCTGGTTAGAGGTCTGACTCTGGTTAGAGGTCTGGCTACTGGGGGTATGGCTCTGGTCAGACGTCAGTCTAAACCACTAGCGCTACTCTGGACTACTGAAGAGCCTTGCATAACTTCAGGGCGCTCCTATAGTAATAAACTCCTGCCCATTACGACAGCCAAGACACATGCCACACGACACGCAGCTCTCTCAGTGGAGAGCCACCATGCTGCACAGCCTGACCACTAGGGGTGTAACGATGCATCGATGAATCAAAATGCATCGATTCTAATGTGTTAGAATCGATGCATCGATTTGAATATGTTAGAATCGATTATAATCTAAATTAATCGAAACTTATAAGTGTATTGTTTTTATTTACCTATAGTCCATTCATGCTGGGTGAATCAGTTCCCCCAGCCACATTTGTGTATTAAACATTTTTGGGGGAATTACAGAAAATTTATCGAATCGTGGTCAAATTAAGAGATTTTTCCATACATTTTTTATTTAACCTTTATTTATCCAGGCAAGCAATTAAGAACAAATTCAGATTTCATGATGCATCGAATTGTTGCCTGAATAATCGTAATCGAAATGAATCGTTGTGAGGTGGAATCGTTACACCCCTACTGACCACAGATTAGAAACATGGAGGAAGAGGTGGACTGTGAGATAATGTGCTCAGATCATAGAATCTCATATCAGGACAGCATAGTTAAGACAATAAGAATCCAGGAAAAAACATCTATGCGAGTTATTTATGGCCACAACCCTGAATGATCACCTGTTCCCGGGCTCCGCCGAGGGTGCTAAAGGCTAAGTGTCCGTCCTGGCCCCGGCTCTGGTTACCCATGGCAACAGACGGGAAGAGAGAACGGATCTGTCCAGCTCTGTGTATTCTCTCTCTCTCTCTCTCTCTCTCTCTCTTGCTGTCTCTATACCTGCTGTTATCCCTCCCTCACCATTCGTGACCCAACTCTGACCCATCTCTGCTCTGGCTGACCATCTGTTATAATGTCTATGGTTGCAGCCTTGTAATCGCAACTCAGCTGCAACCAGTCATTTCCTCCGGCTCTGCATTAGCCAGCTCTTTATTTTTTGTATATCTCCTTTTTTTTTTTTAGATAGTACTGCTCAGCAGATGTTGAGGGGGGGGGGGTTGGATATATTCCATGGCCCCTGGCATAGCAGGCCACTCTAGCTATGAGAGTACAGATGGGACACTTTTGCTGTGAAAGTTGAAATATTGAAGGGTAATTTTCAGTGCCCAGTGTAATCAAACCACCGTGTTTGTTAACATGCTGATGAAATGAAGCCAGCGCTGTAGAGACGTCCCTGCTGGCTCACTTGGCAGGCTAATGTATTAGTGAGCCGAGTGTGGACGTGCCAGGGGTTAAGGGTCATGGCTAAGTCTAGCAGGAGGATCAACTCAGGGTCAAAAGGCCAGCTGCCAGGTCAGATGCATTATGGGATATGAAGTACACTGGGTAACGGTGTCAGTACAGTGTATCTTCTATAATATTTACTGAGCACGCAGTGAGCTAGAACGTAAACAGAGTGTCAAACATAAATAAATATTTATAACTAAGACGCAGAGAACTACAACCAAGACACCGGCTGAACACACGTATAATCTATGTCGCAGGAAAATAGCATTTGCAAATAGCAAAGCAACAAAGACGTACATAGTCAAATCAGGGACTGAAAGAAAAGATCCTTTGTGTGGCCTATATGAGTTATAAAGAGTCATGCTTTGCCATTGGCTGCTGTCCCAAGCATGTGCAACGAAGCGTTGAACAGCTCTCACACACACAAACACACACACACGGTTATGTAACGATGAGGCCCACACAGAGGGGAGAGGGCAGGATGGTGTCGTAGAACATACACACAGACACAAACACACACGGAGAGACAGACACGTTCACGCACATATCACAATGCGTTTATTGCTCGTCTGCCTTCTGCTCCAGAAGGGGGGCTGTTCTGTGTGATTTCTGCCCCAACAGTGCAGCCACCCTGTGGGTTCAAACCATTGACTGCAGCCCCCCCCCCCCCCCCCCGTTCCATATTCAACCAAGCCTGCCTGCCTGCCTGCCTGCAGCAAAGGAATCAAGGGGAAAGCTCTTGAGCTGGAGCACGCCTCGCATCAGATTTCTCTACATCTGCTCCATTTCCTCTCCGTTCTCCCTCTTTATCCCTCCCGCCCTCCTTTCCATCTCCTCTCTTTCTTGCATTCTCACTCCCTCATTCATCCATTCCAGTCCCCTAGTGTCCCTGGTCATTATGACTGCATTAGGGACAGCAGATGGACACCATCATTCCTGGATAATTCTCCCTGCTGATTGCAAGAGGTGATTTAAAAAATAAAAAAAATAGGGGATTTCATTGCCAGGGCTACGAATGTAATACTACTACTAATAATAATGGGAATGTGTACACAGTGTGTGTGTATGTGACGTATATTCTTCTGGAAGCTTGGGAGGGAGGGAGTGAAGGGGGGGGGGGGGGTTGCCAGGGTGCTCTCTCAGCCAATCAAAGTGCAGCAAGGGAGATGTAGAGTGAAAGAGAGTGAGAGAGATTGAGCGCCGAGGTGCAGTGGGGCTGTGTGGGTAGTAGTGATGTGACGATTCATCGATTTGCATCGGTGCGCCGGCATACACGTTCACGATGCGAGTGCACCGGTGGAATAAGTGCGCATCGGCAAAATGTCAGGCTGAACTCGCGATGCATCTTGTTGTAGCGTCTTTGCATCGGTCAAAAACCGATGCATTCATATAATTTCCTCTCATCCACTTGTCAGCAGTGCACTGTGACTGCACACACACAGCAGATACTATTGCTTCGCTACTACATAAGGCGAGAGCCGCGTCACAGTTATCAACAAACAGTGGAAGTCGAGGAGACATGAATAGAATTGATCAACATGCTAACGCTAGTAGCCTCTGGCTAACGCCAGTTAGCCGTTCAGCTAACGCTAAACTAGTGTCTAACTAACTAACGTGACTCTGCAACACCAGTACCATTAGTGAGGAGGGGGGGGGGGGGTATATTGAAGACGCTTGACAACAGGGGTTCAAAGATAACTTCACATTTATTGGTTATTCGTTTCTTAATTATATCCTTCATGCATCCATCCAGCCTGACTCCGTGTTGTTGACATAATGCGGCTACGGTCGGAAAGTATAGACGCATCCTAGTGACCTAGTCTAGTGTGTGACATCATCAACTGTCGACGGCAACTCAGACGGGGAGGGAGGGTCTCTCTCTCTCTCTCTCGCATCGCCCGGTGCTTCAAATGTATCGTATCGTTGGCACCGTATCGAGATGCGCATCGCATCGGCCTCAGTGAGGAGATGCACATCCCTAGTTGGGTAGAGGCATGGAGGACGAGTTGTGTGTGTGTGTGTGTGTGTGTGTGTGTGTGTGTGTGTGTGTGTGTGTGTGTCACATCCCCCCCCTCACCCCCCCTACGTTTTCCACCGCAAGCTCCAGTCTCGCTGCCTGAAACCAGCTCTGGCCTAATCCTCTTACAATTACAACACTATTCTCCTACAGTAACGCTATGCCCCGCCCCTTTTCTACTCCTCCTTTTAAAAAACAAGAATGGCGATGATGCCGCCCTTTCATTAGTTTATTTTACAAGGCGGTCGGTGCATTAACGTAAACAGTTCCCATGGCAATGATGAAACCGAGGCTTAAGTGTGATTGAGAGGTGTAATTTAGATCCGTCTGAGGGTGTGGGGGGGGGGGGGCGGGGGGGGTGGTCTGTGTAATCTTGTTGTTAATCACTGGGATTTGTACAATCTCTACCTGCTGCTGCTTATGTAGCTAAAAACATACAGCAGCTCAATCACTGAGGTAACATGGTTAAGATATGAGACACGGCCGCACATTCACTCACGCAGTCTTTTAATATTGTTTTCAAACCAAAACAAACAGGCAGCAAATGCCAACGCGTGAGGTGTGGCGTTAAGCCAGAGTCTCGACGCAGTGCACTCTGATGATAAAGTAGGGATAAACATGGATGTCACACAGCTATTATATATACTGTATATATCCGTCTGAATATACCTGCATATAATCCTTCTATATAATTACTTACACCTGCATATAACCCATAACTCTGTATGATGCCATGTATAAGATAATGCTGTATATACCATATATATTTAGTTATTTTTATTTAAAATGTTATATATATATATATATATATCCACACCTGCACATAATCCTTTTACATATCTGTAGATAGTATACTATATCTATATCTGTACTAGGGCTGTCCCCGACTAAGGATTTGGATGGTCGACTATGATTGGTCAAAATTTGCCGTTAGTCGACTATTGGCCAAAAAAAATGTATAATGTTTTTTTATTTTTTAATAAAATAAAAATTTTGGTATCATTCCATTTGGCTGTGGGGTGCTTAATGTCTGAAGGAGTCGACTGAAGGCTTCTTGTCCTCTGCAAAAGCATGCAATTGGTCCACTGATGGATACATCTTGATATTTGTCTAGTCTAGTGTGTTCATTAGATGGGTGAAATCCTCTTTCAGTGCCTCTGTGCCTGTTTTCGTAGGCAGTTAGCCTCTGGTATGCGTGCAATTAGCGTTAGCCACGCTTCTAAGCTTCTTTTCTTTTGGAAAGAATGATAAAAAAAAATTATTATAATTTATAATTTTTTTTTTTTTACTATTCGACTAAGAGGTTGGTTAGTCGACTACAGCTCCTTTTGACCGATTAGCCGACTAATCGACTAATAGGGGGTCAGCCCTAATCTGTACATACCCCACTTTTACTAGTTACGCTGCTGGCCAGTATGACTACGACCATTACTGTCCTTATACCTGTATCACTGTACATAATATATTACAACTCTGTACATAAATCTGATTAGCACTACACCCAGTAGTAGTAATTTATATATTTTATACAATGTTTAATCCCCTGTACATTGTATATTATTATTGCACTTCACTGTTACATTTGCACTCTGGTTGGATGCCAAACTTGTTTTTGTTGTACTGTACTTGTGCTGTATAATGACAATACATTTGAATCTAATCTAATACTAATAATAATCTAACTGGGAACCTTTTGAGGAACTCCAGGGACCAGGGTCTAAATTAAGTTCCGGGGGACATTACTTTACCGCTAAGCTAGAAATACTGCCTTGCGGTTGGGTTGTATGCCTCTGTGGTGGCTTAAGAGTAGGAGGCGGAGCAAACATAGGTCAATAGCAGATCTCCCTGCTGAGTCCAATGGCATTACCCGCGATTCTCTACGACAAATGGTTTCAGATATACTAAAGGGGCTTACGTGTATGGGGCAAACATGGGCCAATGAAATAGGATCCCCCGCCTGAGTCTAATGGTGATACCCGCAAGTCTCTACAACAAACAGTTTACGAGATATGAAATGGGGCGGGGCTTAAGTGTAGGGGGTGGGGCAAACATAGACCAATGTAAGCAGATCTCGAAAATCTCAGGTCTCGAATTCCACCGGCCTGGCCGTGTGGCAATAAAAGGAACTTGAACTTGAGATGTGTAAGGGCAGTTAACCTGTCCTAGACCAACAAAATTATAGTCTGTACTAAGTGGACATTAGTGCCAAATTCCTTCAGATATTGCGTTCACAGGAATGGGACAGACAGACATACATAAAAACTCCCTGCTCGGGGGGTAGGTACTTTTGAAAAGTACAGGAACTATGGGGGTGGGGCTTGCAGTGCTTAACATTCACCCGGTCTGCCTTCTTTCTCACCTTCGTAATATCTCCAGACTCCGCCCCATCTCTGTCCCAATCAAACACCGGAAACCCTGGTCCACCTCATTCGTCACATCCCGGATCGACTACTGCAACACTCTCCTCACCGGCCTTCCCACCAAACTACAAATCCTCCAAAACTCTGCTGCCAGGATCATCACCCGCACCAACTCATCTGACCACATCACCCCCGTCCTCATTCAATTACACTGGCTCCATGTGCCCCTACCGGATTGATTTAAAAAACCTCCTACTCACCTTCAAAGCCCTCCACAATCTAGCCCCCATCTACATCACTGACCTCCTCCAGGAATACACCCCCTCCCGCACCCTCCACTCATCATCTACTGGACTCCTCTCCATCCCCAGCTCACGCCTCAGCACCATGGGTGCCCGAGCTTTCAGCTGCTCGGCTCCCAGACTCTGGAACTCCCTGCCCCCACATATCCGACAGTCTGACTCACTATCAACATTTAAATCTCAACTGAAAACTCATATGTTCAAACTCGCATATTCACTTTAACCTCTGCCACTGTCCTATACCCCTGCTGTTTGTTTTGTTATTTTAACTTAACTGTTTTTATACTTCCTGTTGCTTGTTTTATTGTTAACCTTGACTTTTAACTGCTTTGTGTTTTTTATTAAAAAAATTCTATGATCTGTAAGGTGACCTTGGGTGTCCTGAAAGGCGCCACCAAATAAAATGTATTATTATTATTATTATTATTCTGATTGGTCGAGTACTTGCAGCATTTTATTAAATTGTATTTGTTCATTGATAAACTTATGCATTAAAACAGCCGACTTTTCAACAGCCAATCTCTTAGTTACATCAATATTTTGTGTCTTATGTTTGCAGGTTAAGTATTTAAAGTTCACTATTGCCTATTACCAGGCCACCGTAATCTTAACCAGGAAATGTTCACGTGATTTAAAATTATAATTTTTTACGAATCTCGCAGTTACAACAACATTGGTGTAAGCTAAGCAGGGTTGTGAGAATATAAGTATTTCCAAAACGCAGTGCTGAAATAAAATACAGGCCTATTCCTAGAGATGAAAAGAGCAGATAATTCAACAGTTTTGTATAGGATTGTTATATAATTGATATCGAACACTTTGCCCAGTAGAGCAGAAAAGAAAAGAAACACAGCATCTACCCTATAAACCTAGGATAGGGATAATAAGATATGATGAGACCAACACAGGGGTCATTGCACTATGTTACTTGAAAGACATGACGTCACGTCAAAATCAAATGCAAGCATATTCCTTGAGATGAATAGAACCAACTCGGGCATAGAGAGAGTGATTTGCACTCCAATCTACAAAGCCCCATTTGGAATTACTACGAGTCATCTGGAATCATGTGAATTGCCAGAGCATTGTGAGGCCTGTTGCGCGTTCTGTGTGGTAGTGGTGGAGAGGTAGGATGGAGAGGAGTAGAGAGAGGGATATATGCTCTCTCTCTCTCTCTCTCTCTCTCTCTCTCTCTCTCTCTCATCTCTCTCTCTCTCTCTCTCTCTCTCTCTCTCTCTCTCTCTCTCTCTCTCTCTCTCTCTCCTCTCTCTCTCCTCTCTCTCCTCTCCTCTCTCTCTCTCTCTCTCTCTCTCTCTCTCTCTCTCTCTCTCTCTCTCTCTCTCTCTCTCTCTCTCTCTCTCTCTCTCTCTCTCTCTCTCTCTCTCTCTCTCTCTCTCTCTCTCTCTCTCTCTCTCTCTCAGGTGAAAGCTGAAAAGTATGGCACATGCCTTTGAAGTTGGGAAGCACATAATCGTGTGTGTGCTGCTAATGTGTATGTGTTATTGGTGTGTGTGTTCCTACAAGTTTAATGATAGCGTCATGCCGACTCTGCGTTTCATTCACCAGAACAGGGCTGCCTCGCTCTCAGCTGTAGTGCATCTGTAGACGCACGTGCACACGCTCAGTTAGCCAGTGATTATAGGCTTTTCACGACTGAGCTTTTATCGGCCCTGTGAAGAACCTGAATGAGCACTTTCATACAACCTGGAGAACATCTCCGTGCCCTGAACTGGACCACTATTACTCAATGTTTAGGGGGAAACATGCCTCCACTCTGGGTGGCAAGAGGGGTTTCTACCTTCCACCTTTATAAAGTCCAATACAACAGAAGTTGCAGACAGATGATCTGTTGTGCTGGTATTCTGTATGTCTTTAAATCTGAATATTTATATGCCAAAAATAATAATAATAATAATAATGGATTGGATTTATATAGCGCTCTTCTCTGACTCAGAGCGCTTCACAGAGTCCATTATTCGTTCATACACAGTCATACCGGTGGTGGTAAGCTACAATTGCAGCCAGAGCTGCCCTGAGGCAGACTCACGGAAGCGTGGCGAATAATCAAACGCCTACGGCCCCTCCGACCACCACCAACATTCATTCACATGCATACACATTCATACACATTCATACGAGTCAAGTAGGTTAAGTGTCTTGCCCAAGGACACAACGGCAATGGGATGGACATGGGGCTTGAGCGGGATTCGAACCACCAACCCTTCGATCATTGGACACCCCGCTCTACCCCTGAGCCACGCCGCCCCACAAAAATAATCCATGTTACTGGACAATTAGAATAAAAGCACCTGAAATCTGCTGTCTACTTGAAAAGGATCAATCAGACTACCATGTCCTTTCAGGTGTGGAACATTTACAGATGCATAACTAACTTCTGAGAGGTTGATATTTAACGAAATACTATTATCTCTGTAAAGTTGTAACCCCATATTATGTGCATGCGTGCTCCCGCGCATGCATGTGCTCCCGTGCATGCGCATAAATGTTCCATCGCGAATAAAGACGATGCCCAATTGCCTCTAGGAATGGAATGTAACAACTTCATTCACAGGTTGTGTGTTTGAATGGTCCAACTGTAGTATTTGAACACACCTGGCGACCTGAGCTATTGTTATGCAAAATAGCCAGGTGGGGTACTTGGCGCAGAGTCGAGCGGAACGCATTCTTGTGTGCACGCGCGTACACATCCGTGCATGTGCGCGTGCGTGCTCCTTCTCAAAGAGGTGGAACAGCATGCAACCCCGTCCATGACCACTGACTCCTTAGTCCTTAGTAGTAGGTAGGGTTCTGTTGGTGCTCCCCCATCAAACTAATGGGTGTGCTTGGTAAAAAAATATATATATATATAAAAAGAGGAAACAAAAGGCACAAAGCACTTAAAGAGCACTGGCAATAAACATTGAGACAAGTCCCTGCAAGTGATATGTAAGTGTATGAACACTGCAATAGGTGAAGAGAGAACTCAAAACAGGCTGTATGAACACTGCAATACGTGAAGAGAAAGAGACAGGCTGTGGATCTAACTACCTGCACTGGACTTCCGGCTTCAACATGGACGGTCGCATTTTACGTAGCTCCCGTAATCAACGCAACAGCCAACGCAACAGAGCAACAACAAAGTACTTTGCGCATTTTCTACTTTCCCTCCTGTGGATTATGGATTTGTACCTGAATTCACAACTCAAGCAGCAACTCCAGACAGAAGTGGAGGGTAGCGAAAACGTAAATCAACAGTCCCATTGCGACTTCTACTTGTTAACGGGCACGGAGAGGAAACATCCACCCTTCGGTGCCTCGGCGATCCACGCAGTACTTACTGCAAATCCGGAACGAAAGAAATTACCCCCGGCAGCAAGTGTAATAAGAGATCAATGTTTTTATTATATCTGCTCATGTCGGGTGACATACATCAGAACCTGGTCCCGTAATGACACGGAACCAGAGACTACAGCAAGAAGCGATGGAGGTTCCCATCGCGACCAACAACATCAACAACGCAACCTGTGGCTACATCTACTGCGCGGACGGCAACACTTCCCCAATGACGCCGCAGCAGACGAGCACACGTGAGGCAGTGACGAGAGGAGGTGAACCGAGGGTCGAAACCATGACGACCATCTCGACGCGGGATGTAAACATCTCGACGCCCGATAGCCGGCTAGCTAGCAGAGCTAACAACAAAAACAACCAGGAACGAGTCCTTTGTTGTTCCAACACGGCGCGGGACCCGACGCCCCCCTCCCCCCTTCCCACCCACAACAACACAGAGGAACAGATTACAAACGGACAATACTTCGAACCTGCCAACATAAATGAAATAACCAACGCCAATGGACTGAACATTTTTCACATTAACATTAACAGCTTAAAAAAACAAATTGGATGAAAATCAAGCAAATATTCATAAATGGTAAGGCAAACATACTGTGCTTCTCAGAAACTAAGCTCGACGATTCTGTAAAAGATCCAGAGATAGAGATTGAGAACTACTCAATAATCAGGAATGATAGGAACAAACATGGAGGTGGTGTCTGTATGTACATACACAAGGACACCAAATTCATCAACAGAAATGACCTGAATCATAAATCAATTGAAACTGAAAGGGCGAAATCCCTACTGGTTGGCACAGTCTACAGGCCGCCAGATCATAGTGGCTTTTATGATACAATGGATGGGTGTTTAGCTGGAGTTGAGGATGTAGACAAAATTCTTATTGGAGACTGGAACACGGATATGCAACGAAAAGATGCACCCGTCTTCAAGGCCTTCAGTAGGTTTTGTGATCTGCATGGCCTCAGCCAGCTAATCACCCAACCCACACGTGTATGTGAATCAACTCAGACTACCATTGACCTCATTCTGACCTCCGACAAGTCCAAGATCTCAAATAAAGGGGTTATAGCATGTGGGTTAAGTGATCATTATATGATATTCTGTACCCGAAAAAAACTAAAACAAAAGGCTGGCTGCCACAAAACAGTCACATCTAGAGACCTCAAAACCTACTCTAGCGAGGCCTTCAACCTTGAACTGGAGAGTCTGGACTGGTCAGATGAACTCAATGGTACACTGGTTGACGAAACATGGCTTGGTTTCAAAACCAAATTCTCAGCAATACTAAACGACATGGCCCCCCTAAGAACCACCAGGGTAAAAAATCGCGCTGAGCCGTGGATGCACTCCGAAATACTGGCCGCTATGAAAACCAGAGACAAAAAATGCTCTGAGTTTCGTAAAAGTCAGTCAAAGCTTACTAAAAGCACGAGCAGTGAACTCCAAGCCCACGTGACTGAACTCAAACTAGAAAGAAACAGACTAAGAAACGACGTAAACTCCATGATCAAAACTGCAAAAAAGAATTTCATCAATGACAAAACTGAGGAAAACAAAAACAAACCACGTGAACTTTGGAAATTACTCAATAATCAACTAGGATGCAGTAAAAAACTTAAAACCAGATTCTCAAACATAAACATAAAAACTGACAACACGCTCATCACAGACAAGCTGGATGTAGCCAATTACTTAAACATTTTCTTCACAAACATAGCCACAACACTGGTAAACAAACTACCCTCCCACTCAGGGCTTTATGGGGTAGAACACATAGTAGCTTTCTACAAAAACCTAGGGGTCCGCAAGGACGACTTCAAGCTGGAAACGGTAACAACAGATGAGGTACTCAATAAACTGAGCGCCCTCCAACCTAACAAGGCCACTGGCCATGACAACATCCCCTCCAAATTCCTCAGAGACTCAGCAGCCGCCATCACACCAATCATCACACACATAATAAACCTCTCCATAAAACAGGGACACGTCCCCAAGGACTTCAAAATTGCGAGGGTGACCCCTCTGCACAAAAAGGGCAGCAAATTAGACCCAGGCAACTACCGCCCTGTTTCTATTCTCACCTCCATCTCGAAAGTCAT